>NW_027498066.1:0-135787 GCF_021521415.1 Bidens hawaiensis
TCTTTCCTACTCAAGGCATCGGTTACGACGTTAGCCTTGCCGGGTGGTAACGGATGTCACAGTCTTAATTGTTTAACAACTCAACCCATCTTCGTTGCCTCATATTTAGTTCTTTCTGATCGAATACGTGATGCAAACTTTTATGATCGGTGAAGATGGTGCACTTCGTATCGTAGAGACAATGTCTCCACATTTTAAGTGCATAGATAACCGCTCCCAGTTCTAAGTCGTGAGTAGTGTAATCTTACTCGTGTACTTTTAACTGTCGGGAAGTATAGGCTATGACCTTATTATACTGCGTCAACACGCATCCTAATCCTCTACGCGACGCGTCACAATACGCGACAGAACCATCGTCTCCATCGGGGAGACTTAAAATCGGCGCTTGGTACAATTTTAACGGTTTATATCTTATTTGGATCTTTGCGTTATCCCCGTTGCTTTACAACATGACCAAGTGATTATGCCCTCTTTATTCAAAATCACATTTCGAAAACTTCGTGTATAGCTCATCGTGCTTTAACACTTCCATAATTTTCCTTAAACGTCGTTCGTGCTCTTCTTTATGTTGCAAATATATCAAAATATTATCAATGAATGCTATGACAAATTTGTCAAAATAAAGTTTACAGACCAGGTTCATGAGTTCCGTGAACACTGCCGGCACATTTGTTAGCCTGAACGACATGAATAAGAATTCACAATGGCCGTACGAGTCCGAAACGCTGTTGTTGCAACGTCCTCCACTTGGATTTTTCATTTGGTGATAACTATCTCTAAGATAAATTTTCTAAAGATAAATCGCCCTTTGCAGTTGGTTAAACAGATCATCTACTTCGAAGAAGTGAATACCTATTCTTGATCGCCACTTTATTCAATTCTCCCTAATCACACATATCCTAACACTTCCGTCCTTCATTTCCCAATTAAAACTGGTGCACCCCATGGTAACTAACTAGGTCGTATAAAACCTTATCCAATAATTCTTGCATTTCAGTTGGTGCAAGTCGATAAGATGCTTTAGCAACAGGGCCAGCTTGAGACATTAAATCGATTCTGAATTCGACCTGTCGGGTTGGCGGTAATCCAGGAAGTTCTTCTAGGAAAAACTTGTGGAAATTCGCGTACCATAGGGATATCTTCTATATGTTTTCTTTTAATTACTTTGGCAATCGCGTTTGTCAACTACACCACGTCTTCCTGTCGTAAATATTATAACATCTCAAGATGAGATTAGAGTGGTAACATAATACCGTACACTTTTTTTTTTTTTGTATCAAATCGCTTCATCGTCCGAAGGAGATCTTCTAATCGTCTTCTTTTCATATTTGATTTCAGCTTCATGTTGAGTTAGCCAATCCATGCTAACTATTACGTCAACACTTCTTTACTTTACTGGTCGAAGGTCAATAAGGAAAGGTTAATCGTTCAGAATAATAGGACAATTCCGAACAATTTAGTTAACCCTTAGGGATTAACCGTTAGCGATTCTACAGTATAGGGTTCTATAATTTCACTTAATCGGTATCTTTCCCAATAATAGGAGGTTAATGGGAACTAACTTCTATTGACGACCGTAAAAATTATCACTGAAGTCTATTGATTTAAAACTACCACATACTTAACACCACCTTTGGATCATGACGTGCTTTATTCAAATTACTCACAAAAGCACGGCTCCTTGCTTGATCAGAGGTTGATGCTTGTCATGAGGTTCATCTTCCAACGACACCTTGGTTCAACTTTGGGCAATTTCTTTTGAAACGTTCGGTACTAGCCACATTCATAGCAAGTACAACTGTTTGGCATAAATTGATTTCTTTGGGTGGATTGTTAATGAAGTTGTTGGGTTCGGAGTGGTCGTACAGGGATGGGTTGGGGGTTGCCGGTTCACAAGGCTTCAATTGGTTCTACAATTGGGGCATTACGTCCATCTTTACTACACCTGTGGCCCACTATCACTCGACATTCTTCTTCCTGCCGATAACCATATATTTTCCACATTCAAGGAAGGACCCTTTATGCGGTTCATGGTTTCACACCAGAACTAGTCTTAGTATAATTCTGGGTTGTAGGACATACCTACTTATTCACAAGTCTATCTTGCACTATACCTTTATCATTTCCCTTCTTTAACACTCGACGTCTCACCTAACGTCCTTCCATTCCGCTTCCCATAAAGTCAAATATATCAATGCTGGCTTGTGCCACAACCCTTCCAAAGGTTGTATATATTTTACAGGGTTGACTATACTCCTTAGCGATGGAGTTAGTCCCCAATCTAGCACTCACTTTGCTTTGTTTCAGGAGTAATTAGCCATGCTACCCAGACATGACAATTCCTTCAAACGATTTGCGTGTTCTAAGTGATCAGCACACAACATTTCTATCTTTCATGGCTCAGTTTCCAATCTCTGAGTTTAATTACTCGAATAAAAATGCTCTAGCACAAGAATTTTAAATCCTGACCATATCATCTGAGTAATAATTTTCCAACTATAATTTTTGTACCATCGTGTTCCATCACGATACAACATAATCTACCAACATATCTGTAGCATATTTCACTACACAATATTCTAGACTCTTACCAATATCCTTAACCCTTTCGATCTTTTCCATCCACTCGCTAATCTATTCCTCCCTTTACCATCAGTAAACTATTAATAATTTCTTTACCACAAACAACAAACATATCCTTCATACCGGATCTAATTCATTACGACTACTATTCATGTTTAGTTTATAACTAATACTTGTAGTTATAATAGCATTCGGTGTAACATTTTCACTCTTAGTAATTATATTAAGAGTTGAAATATTCATAATCATGTGATTGCTTGATCTATAATTCTGCGATCACATTTGCATCAACACTAGCAGTGAACAGTGATACGACATTCGGTATCATCATCTGCTATCTTTGAGCAATCAACTGAATCATATCAATCTCCATCATTGGAGTTACTCTTTTTATGTCATTCTGCCGTACTCGTCCCGTACGCAGTAATCAATACTAATCTCACCGTATAACTCGTTACCAGTTCAATCATATCAGCAGGTACACATACACACCAAATATTATCACATATATTACACATACCGGCATCTAGTATATATGTCCCACAAATATAATAACATATGGACTTAACCTGACATCGGTTAACATTTAAATATGTTTCATAACCCTTGTCACCAACTGACATATAGACCTTTCTCAACAAAGATCAATGTTAAAATATGCTCGATTTCAATATCCTTTTGCATGTCAGCACAACCGATACATGCTCACCGTGAGCACCGAACGATTACGTACCACGGAGTTATAATATCCGTGTCTATTCGTATATCGGCATACACAGTATACCTCCTACGAACGAACAACCAACTATGCCATAATGATTCCAACACTTCTTTGTGTATAGGTAATCATTCTATTCGAGCATACATGGGTGTAAACATCTAACGGATGTAAGGATAACATAGGAAGTTATTAGAATAGGCGGTACCCCGGTGTTGGTAGGGTATGGGATTTATCAATTTTTGGTTGGGAGTGACGGTTACTAGACATTTCTGGTTAATGTCAAATGGGAGATTTTATTTGGTACCATCATAACTATAACTCGATAAGTCCGACTTATCACCAACCGATGCCCTAGAAATTTCAGCATCCTCGGTACTTTTTATTATCCCATCCCCCGGTTCCCAATACTTGAACCCACAAGATATGCACACGTATATATATATATACACATTAGCACATATAAATAATATTATATACTATACACATATGTTGCCATTTTTACCTATTAATGTACCCCGCGACATTCCCCTGAATTCCCTCGTGCGGACAAGTCTGTTATTATGTTCCGGACCATAATAACTCACTTGTCCATCCAAGTTCATCCAGACCTCGTCACTATAAATTATTAGTTGATATTCAGATCCTATAACACTTGAGCTACTGGTTATATTTTAGGTATCTTTTAAAGACATCCTAATTCTTTTATAACCAATGGCTCTGATACCAAGTTCTGTAACACCCCGTAACCGCAGCGGAAACGTACACGGGATGCAACAGACACCTCTGATATCAACCATATTGTTTATAAAGAAAACCGAATGCATTAATATACTTCGAAATTACATTGTCTCGTCTTTCTTTACCGTCTAGGTGATACACACATCATACAATACGATTCATAATTCTATCCGTTATAATGTATCCTAATGTCCAGCACGCAACCCTTACACACATCAAGCACTTAGCACGTAATCAATCACTTTATCTTAGTTGTACCTGAAAAGCATGTGAGAAAACGGGTCAACTACGAATAGTTGGTGAGTTTCACAATTTTAGTAAACCATGATAAATCCATATTATAATATAATAATATCGATGTAATTATGCTGAGCCCACAAGTGAGAACTCTGTTAATCCCAAAACATATCGATTAACCTCCGGGAACTCTGTTACCACAGAATGCTTCCAATAACCTCTGGGAACTCTGTTACCCCAGAAACACATTTAATAACCTCTGGGAACTCTGTTACCCCAGAAACACATTTAATAACCTCTGGGAACTCTGTTACCCCCAGAAACACATTTAATAACCTCTGGGAACTCGGTTACCCCAGAACACTGTTTCGAGCCTTACACTGTTAGCAACTCAGACAATTACCATCTTAATTCATTATCGTACGATTCCCGTACAATAAACATTGTATAAATACGTTCATTTCCATGCGATCAACATGTACTTAAACACTTTGATAAAAACTTGCTTTCCGCCCCGGGAAAATATTTAAAACAGTTCAGTAAAAAGGGGCTCGTGAAAACTCACCTTAGCACATGCAAGCAGGTAACAACATTCAATACCAGTTAACACGTCCAATCTGTAAAATGATCCCTACGATCGTTAATATGCAATTATTGTTTATATAATCTTTAGCCTTATCAATCGGTACATCTGGGGACTCTGTTAACCCAGTACTGTACCTGTTCCGGGGGCAATGTTAACCCAGAAATACTTCTCCGGACTCAGATTGCGATGTCGTTTAGAGTTCCATGGTCACAATTTCTATTAATCGTTTTCCCCTCGTTTTGCGTGCCTAGCACGAATATCCGTTTTATGTTTCAAAAATGAGTTTGGTCACACACGACTCGAAAATAGTGGTTGTCTGATAATTTAATTTAAAATGTGAAATTATAGCTCGGTTTAGACGTCCCGATTGGCCGCGGACTCGTTTCCGTCTTTGGCGTACCGGAAACCGTTAAAATCGGTTAAAAATACCCAAATCATCCGACTCATTTTCGGATGCTTCATTTTTACTTGTTTAACTCAATCATATGAAAATAGTTCATTTTTCGGGTTTTTGTACACCAGTCAGCTCGCTTATGCGAACTTTACCGGTTTACCGCGTTTTAACTTTAAAAGTTTGATAATTAGCACGATTAATTATCCGTTTACTCTCGGATCTTGAAATTTTGCCCAAATCACTTTTTAACAGTGGGTAATTTTATAAAAATATTTCCAGAATTAATTCTTATATTTAAAATTTATTTATCTATTTTTAAACACCATTTAAACACTAAATATGTCGTAAATACCAAACGATCTTAGAAAAATCCCAAATTTTTCCTGGATGTCCCCTGCCATCCACATAGTCCCCTGTAATTTTTCCAGAACCAAAATCTTCTTTTACATCCCCTTTGTACCAAAACCGAGCTAGAAATCCCTAGAACTCGTTTAACCGAAAAGCCTTCATAGACTTCTTCAATGGACCTCAAAGTTTGTGTGTGACTTATAAATGATATAAAAAGCTTATCTTAAATTTTCCAGAATTTTCCATGATGTTTAGCTATTTTTCACCATTTTTGGCCAAAACCGAGCATTAAGTTCACCAAATATTCATCCTTTATCCAAAAATTACCAAAAATTCACAGAACTCTTATTTTCATGTGTAGAACATCCCTGTAAAATTTCATGACCCAACTCTAAACCATCAACAATCTGTCTCAAAAACTCATAACCGAACATAACCGAATATACCTTTCGTTTTCCGCCACTACAAGCTACAAACTCATCTTTCCGCCTTGTCTACCACTAATTACAGAATCTACGAACAACATACCACAATACCAAGCAAGTTACACTCACGATCAAACCATTTCTTTCATGGTTACGGTTATGATACTAAAAACAAAGATTTAACCGTAAAAATTCGTTTTTGACTCGTTTAACTCATTTCTTGGACCAAGATCCCTTGTATAACTTGTATACATCACTTGATCATGCAAGAATCGTTTTCATCTCGGGTTTTCACCCATTTTTCATTTGAAACCTCATTTTCTTGAAAGAAAACTTAAGAAAAGAAGATAAACACGATTACAACTCGGTTTTTACCTTGTGTTCTTGCTTGAAAACTCGGGTTTTTGATCAAAGGTTTGAGAGAGTTGAAGGTTTGTTGAGTTGGGTGTGTGAAAAAAAGAAAATGAAATGGTTTGTGTGTGTGTGTGTTCCGACCGGAGGTAGTGAGGGGGTGGGGTGGGACCCACCTCTTCATTCTTGGCCACTCATTTGGATATCGGATATCCGGATAATGTTTCGGATAATCTGGTTCAGTTCGTTTCTCGGTTAAATGTTTAATTCGGCTTAAAACGAGGCCAAAACGGTCGTTTTTTCGGCTTAAAATTTAAATTTATATAAAACCGATTTAAAAACTTAAACCATGACATTTATTAACTTAAAACATCATAGTATTAGTTATTACGCATCTTTTTCGGCTTGATCGATCGTCTCTTGCTCGGATTGGTATTAAAGGTTTCGTTTAACGTACCGACGTACTATTAAATCGAAATCCTTTTTATGTGCTATAATCCATTTATCCCGAAGCTTTAATACTTCGTAACATCACTAAATATCATATATCTCGTCTATATTTGAACCCTCGATTCATTCGGGTTTCAATAACTATCGATCGTTTGATCGCATAATCAATACGGTGAATTATATATTCACGTACAATCAATACAATGAACCATGTATTCTCGTATAATTACCATGGTAACTCTTGTACCCGACATTACATGTGACGTAACTAACGTCTACCGGTTAGGGTATACCTGGTTTCGTCGGAATCGTTACAAAGATGCTCAAGCACAGCAAAATTCCAATCGTTAAGGTTCGTTGGAACTCGAGACGTGGACCGGAGTTCACGTGGGAACGCGAGGATCAAATGATGAAAAAGTATCCCCACCTTTTTGAAGGGCTAACCAAACACAGAAAACCGCGAAACTCGGCAAACCGTCAGACATCACCGGATGTATGAATTAAATTTCGGGACGAAATTTCTTTCTACTAGGGGATGATATGACAAACTGAATTTTTTTTCTTACTCTTTCAGACACTCATCACGACTTGACTCAAATTTTCGGGACGAAAATTCTTTAACATGGGAATGATGTGACAATCGTCAATTTCAGGTTAACTCCGTTAACTCAACTCCGTCAATTCAAACTTAAGATCATTGAATCTATAACGCACACTTCATTACATTTAAACTAGGGTTTAAATGACGCTTAACACTTACTACATGTGTAGTCTTTCGGGATTTGCACCGAAACGCAAACGAGTTGACGCAAACGATTGATGAATAAACGAAAAACGTCAAAACAGTAATTGTGTGATAATTATGTGTTAGACTTATGTGTTAGGTGATAACATGGTTATAAACGTTAACCCAAGATGAAAACAAGTTAGTTAGGCTAGAAAAGTAATACTTAGAAGTGGAGGGACTTGAGTGTAACTTGTGTGTTTATAAATAGATCCTTAACAATTAACCCTAACTATTATTATTCTTCTCCCAAGTTTCCGATCGCAAACCCCACCCCCTTGTCCCTTGGCTGCCGTCCATCAATACACACACATACAACATCAATTCAAGCCCTTGATTGAAGAACTAGGTGCTAGGAAGGTATATTTGAGTTTCCTATACATTCTTGTTGCTTGATTTTGATGTTTGTTGGGTTAATAACAAACCATAGCAGCAGATTTTGTGAGTGTGTATAGCTAATATGATTGTGGTTGATTGAATGATGAATTGATAACTAGATTGAATCTTGTTGCATGTTGATTGTTGTGTCTTTGATTTGAGTTCAAACACAAACCCTAATCAAGTATGTAATATGTAATTGATGTGCATGGATGGTGTTTATGGAGTTTAGAGGATCATATGAATGCATGATAGTTCATAGGTTGTGAATATATTGAGTTTGGATGCAAACAGTTTCTGGACAGAATGTGTATTTGATGTTTAAGTAACTGTAACGAAGTGTAAACATGAAAATTGGTTGCGATTATTGGTACTACAGTAAACTAGGTTGAGTCTAGTTTCTATAGAATATAAATTTGTAATTTTTGGACAAGCAAAGGTTAACTTTTATGATTTTACAAAAACGTTGTGCAAAGCTGAGCTGTTAGACCTGCTGTTAGGTTATGTTTTAAATGTTATATCTCATGAACTACGAGACCAATTGGGTTGGTTCCACTTCTGGAAGTTGACTCATTGAGTTAGGAACCTAACCCAAGTGGTCTTGCATTTATTGGATTTTTCGTTTAACGGGAATTGCAAATAACATTTTGTTGCGCATGAATTTGACTGTTATGAGTTTGATGTAATGATTTGATGATTGTCAGAAAACTGTGAGGAATAAAAATGTAATAAAATATGTTCTGGAAACCTAAGACATATGTGCTTCTGTGATGATTTTTGGTAAATTAAATGAGATGCTATGATCGGTGAAATAGTACAATCTTTCTAGTAGGATTTCTGTCTCGGTGAAACTAGCTGCTGAGTTGTGTAAAAATGCATGAAACATGATACTTGTTATATAATTGTTATGTTTTGACCAAAATACCCTTGCGGGAAATAATTTCTAATTGATTGCCATGATTTGACCAAATTGCCCTCATGGGGAATAATGGCTAGTTAATTGTTAATTGTTGACCAAAATGCCCTTACGGGGAATAATTGCTAGTAACGTACGTTATGAATACATGACACGTATATGATTGCTTACACATGTAATGTGTCACAAAAACACTTGTTTAAGTCACCCACGATTCACAAACGAAACACGAAACATGTTATGTGCATAGGTATTATGTGCCGGGTCTAGAGACTCGATAATATTCCGACACTTAGAAAAATCTCTTTGTTGTTTTAGAACGTTAGAGAGAGTTTTTCGGTGACGCGCATCTTGGTGATTTATTTTAAGAAATTCTTCGCAAACAGTGAGTTTCACTTTCCCCTCTTTAAACTGTTTTCAAACGTTTTTCACTTGGGGGAGATAACATACTCCACAACGCAATTAAGATTTTGTTATAAATTATATATCACTTGTAAAGGCTAAGTGGCAAACGAAATATTTGAAGTCCTACACATCGAACCGGTTAATATTTAGAATAGCGAGTCACTGTTGAGTAGTACTACTGGGTTTGACAAACCCCACCCAACGCTAAACTCGACTGGAGGTCGAGCGGGTGTAATTTTGGCTAACACGTACCATGGTCTGGAGGACCTGGTGACAAGGCACTTATTAAACGAGTCAGCTTCGGTGTCGAACACTTAGTAATACTTGTTGTATAGACTAGCTACCTATCGATATATAATTGACATAACACTATCTGGTAACGCAAAACGCTGTAACGCAAAACGCTGAACGCAAACGCTAAACGATTTATCTTTATATAACTTGTGAACTCACCAACCTTGTTTTGACACTTTTAGTATGTTATTCTCAGGTAGCCGAGGCGGGCGCGCGGTTTAGGAACATGCATTGATTGAAAACGCTTTTGTCCTACAAACTTATTTTTAACGGTTATCTTTGGTTTTAAGTCGTCCTGCGTGACGCAACTTTTGATTAAATGTTTTTACCCTTCCGCATTTAATTACTCGTAAACGTTTTCATGGTTTTGAAACTTTATTTTATGGTTTGATTATAACTGATGATTCCGATCCTACCAGTTCACACCCTCTGACGGTAAAACTCCGTTAGTGGATTTTGAGGGTGTGACATTGTCGGTTTTCGAGTGTTTTTGGTGGTTTTATCGACTTTCCGGGTCTTGGGTCACAAGTTAAGTGTATCTACATATCATATAACACAAAACCAAGCATAAATCTACCATTGTTCAGCCTTGTTAATTAGGGCTTCGGTTAGGGTTTCAAACCGAACTTTTAAACCGTAAAAACGTTATATCCATGTTCTAATCCGTGTTTTTGGTCAAAATATCTATATGGTTCTACTTTTTAAACATGTTTAAGATTAAAACATGTTTTAGGTGAGTATTAGGGTTTTTGGATGGTTAAACATGTTTATTACTAATCAAAACATGTTTTTAAGATTATTACATACTTAAAGCATGATTAAAAACTCACAAAAATTGAGTTTTACCTCAAGGTTTTTGCAATTTTTGGAAGGAAAATATCTGACCAGAAGGATTTGTGAACAATAGTGTGAAAAAGGTTAAGACGGTTCATGAAACAACAATTAATATTAGGGGGGTGGTCGTTATTGGCGGCCGTACCATAAAGGTGGCCCATTTGGCCTCTTTTGGGCCCATTGGTACCTCGGTTCTCGTACCATGTTTAAATATCGGTCCAAAATTTAGTTCAGGTTCGGTTTTTCGCAAGAAAACTAGTTCGAGTGCGGAAAACAGCGAGAAAACAAGTGTTTTTCAACCCATTTTTGTAAAATAAGAAAAACGTACTAACTTGTTGTAAAAATAAAATATATTTTCACGCATTGCTTAGAACATGTCATTTAAGTGTTTTATAAATATTTTTCAGCTTGACGGATGCTACAATGCTCGTTTTGATGTTAACTATTGCGTTTAAACTCATAGCGTATCAATAAACCCTTCGTTTAAATAGTTTTAAATGTACCTGGGCCTAAATATCAATATGTTAACCACTATAATATATATAACTCATATATGACCCGTCGGTATACATACGGGTCATAATCAGTATTAGTCGATTACTCGTTTAATCAATACGAATTAACCGGTTAATCGTTTACTCACTACGCAATGAATAAGATATACCTCATTTTGTCACAAATGTTAAATTATCCCCTCTCCAATATTTGTTAGTGTCGGCCTTCACACACCCCCACATTATAAATTATATCATCTGGGTCCTCCTCAACCCTCCTTTACGTCTTCGTTTATTTTTATCTAGCCCAAGCCCAACAGATTTAACATAATTACTTTGTTTGTTGCAATCCCATGTCATCACGTGCCTGTTTGCTAATTCAAATAAGAAAAAATAATTATGATGTAAACTAAATCAATCATTTAAGTTTCGTTCATCCAACTCACGTGTTATTCAACTATTTTCAATCAACCTCATATATTTATATATTATTTTAAATTCATATATTTATATATTATTTTAAAATTAATAATATTTAACTAAAAAAAATTAAAGCATCATGTATGATGCACCGATAAAAAGAATGAATAAACAAAATAAACTGATCAGGATTCATTATTTTTGATTTGATTTATTGGTTTTTAGCTCGTTAACTTTTGAAACCTTAAAAACCCACATTTGAGCCAACTAAGAATAATTTTTAATAAAAACCTAGCTCAAAGCACTTAAAATTTTAGAAAATATTTATATAACAATATATATATATATATATATATATGTTTAAGTTTAAGAAAGAAGTCATTTTAATGAAAGAAGTGTAAGAAATCAATTCAAACAATCAGATTTTTCTTTTTCTTTTTCCATAATTATATATAGTAACTATTAATGTTATTAAAAGTTTCAACTTATTTTCTTATTTATTTACCTATTTGTTATCTAAGTAACAAATAAAATAATTAACATTGTTTTGGTTTTATGGGTACATAATTTGTATCAGATTCCTTCTTTCCGTTTTAATATAAATTTATTTTAGTTAAATAAAAAAATGTTATAAAATTTTATACACAATATTTAAAATAAAACATGGTTGATATAATTATGATCATAAAAACATTCACCTACATTTAACAGAAAACAACCTACACATGAAATCAACCAATAAATAACATATCAGTACACAACCAACATACAACATATACCTACACAGTTTTTTAGCAGCCTACACAATACATATGTATTTAGAGAACGAGATTAACATATACCAACACAAACATTTAAAAACCTACACATCGAATACGTATTTGGTGAACTATATTGTAATATACATACACAAAGTTTTGCAGCCTACACAACTAAAATTTTCTCTAAATATTTTAGTTGTTAAATCCAGTTGTAGTTATTAGTTGTTTTTTTTTGTTTCTTCTTTGTAATAACTATGTAGCATATTAAAATAAAAAATATGTGTATGGCGGGTGGTTGTGTTGGAAAAATTGTTTCTTCCGTGTAGGTTAATAAACCAATTATAATATATATATATATATACACGTTTGTATTGTGTCATAGATTCCTTTGATAGTTTTGTTAACAGTCACATCACATTTCTTTAATCTTACATAAATTAGGAATTTGCCCGCACCCATATTTACCAATTAAATGTAGGATTTATCCGGTTCGTGTAGGATAGTATTCATATACAACAAAACGCCTACACTATATGTGTAGGATTATTTACCAATTTTGTAAGGCTAGTTTTTTTGTTTGTTCATATTTTAGCCTGATGTAGCATCTTTACATCATTTTTTGTAGTAAAATAAAAATTCACTTTTTTTCTTATATAATTATTTTTCACATAACTTTCTTTATTTGTTTGTTACTCAATAGGAATTTGGCAAGTAATTGAATGTCAAACAATGTGCATTTAATAATATCAGTGATTCAATTTAAAATATTATGACACGTTTTATATTAATTTGGGAATCCAATTAAGAGATGAATATTTCGTATTTTAACTGTTACACAACAAAATACTAAACTACCCTTTTGATTTAAAATCAATTAAATACAAGATGTAAATTTTACAATTTTGTCATTTTAATTAATGGCCGTAGATCAAACATAATCAAGGGTAAAGATTAATTTCTCGCACTTCTTGCACTAATATCACTTCTATCTTGAACCATCCCCTATATATATATATATATATATATATATATTAAACCATATCACTCCTTGTACTAAGTCTATCTAAAATTCTTTCTCTCGCTTTGGTGGCAACCCTGGAAGGTCCTCCAGAAACACTTCTTGGTAGTCGCGCACAACATGAACATCTTTCACTTCTTTCACCTCGGCCGTAGCTTTGACAACATACGTCGGGTAAGCACCGCACACTCGCCTTAACAATCCCCCGGCTTTTATCACCATATACCGTCACTGTACTACCATCCAAAGATTTTAATCTTGTCAACCTACTCTTACACACTATCTGAGCTTCAAACTCAGATAGCCAGTTCATCCCCAAAACCACATCGAAGCCTCCTAAGGTCATAACATATAGAGTAACGGGGAACTCACGCCCCTCTAACTCTATCTTATAATCCTTAATTATTCTCATAATCTTAACCGAAGTTTGACTAGCAGATTCTACTATAAAAGTTTCAGGCACACGACAACACTTAATTTTGGCTAACTTACTAAATGTAGTGGCTACGAAACTCCTATTTGCACCCGAATCAAACAACAAAGAAGCGGAAATACCATTTACTAAAAACATACATGTCACAACAACAAGGATTTGTTTGGCCTGCTCCTGAGTCAGCATGTAAGCCCTAGTCCTTGGCCTAACTTGGTCAGCATCCTTCTTCTCACTTCCACCAGCTTCACCCCCCCCTCCCCCGTGAAATCCCTTGCTAGGTGACGTTTCTGACCGTACCTATAACACGCGGGCTTTGCATAGCCATCCTGAGCAAAATGCCCCATCTTTCCACATTTGTAACAGGCGTTTGACCGCAACCCGCATTCCCCACCATGGGACTTTCTGCACTTGCGACACACGTTAGAACCAGTACCCCACTTGCACTCACCAACTTGCATCTTCTCGCGAGTCATACACGACTTCTTCTCCCACACCTTCTATCTCTTATCTCTTGGGTTCCATAATTGGGTACCGGGTCGCTTAGCGGGAATAACCCACTACTTCTATTTCTTCTCTTCCACCACCACCACCGAATCCTCCACAGTCAGATCATCATAAACCATCTCCACGAGTTTAATTGAAGAGTCGAATGTCGCAGGTTTATTAGTCCTGACTAAGGTGAGGATGTTCTGTGGCAGTCCTCTTATGTAGCACTTGATCCTTTTATCTTCGGTATTAACCATGTCGTGAACCAATCTCGACATGTGGTTGAACTCAATGGTATACTCGCGATGTGTCATCTTTCCCGCCTTCAGATTCAAAAACCTTATCTCAGCCCTCTCGACTTCAGCTTCAGCAAAAAAATATTTCATGACCATCTTTTTCAGGTCATCCCACCTCATAGCCTTAGTTTCTTCTCGAGTGTTCCTTTGCTCTACCCACTCCCACCGGTACATAGCTTCATCTCCGAATGACTAGGTAGCATAACCCACTGCTTGGTCAGGACGACACTCGCTAATTCGGATAACCTTGTCCATGGCGGTTATCATTGGAGAGTAGCGATTGTGGGTTACACCCTTTTAATGACTTATAGTTATAGCCACCTCGACCCCTTCTCCTTTCATCAACCTTCACAGACCTAACCTCACCCGAGTCACATTCTTCTCTTTCATCATCATTCTTATCGTTCTCCCCTGTCCTCTCTGCAGTCCTTGCATGGCTCCCAGTAGATCCTTCTAGATGTAGGTTCTTCACTGCAGCAGCTACAGCTTGAGCAATGGCCTGAGCCGCAAGATCTAGTTCATACCCCTCATTTTTGCTCGAATTATGCGCAACTACACTTCATTCTTCCGGTATGTTAGTAACTGAATTTATAGAAGGTTCCCGGGTAATGTTTGGCCTTCTACGGCGTCCCGTTTGACCTACTAGACCGACGGTCTTTCTTGCTCTAGCCATTCGTATTCTATAAGGAAACACAAACGTCATCACTTAAGGAACTATTTAGTACAAGGATAGTAAGGCTAACAGGTAATAACAGTGGCCAGCTGTGATTAGCTGATCACGTTATTTTCCGTGTCCTATATACTTTCCCTTGTGAGTCTATTTGTGTTGGTTTTACTTCTAAACAATTAGGCAATCAAACAGTTAATATAATCCTACAATTTTATTCCTAGCAATTAGGCTAACTTCCTTACACATTCGTACATTATACAGGAAACTAATCATACACTTTACCTTTACTAAGCTTGCTTGAGTGACACATGGCTTTCTTGCACTGGCATCTTCTTTCTTTTCTTATTTTTCTTACTTAAGTCCCATTCTCAGTCGGAGCCTAAGCATGTAGGAATCTTAAATCTCTCGAACTTATGCTCTGATACAAACTACCACCGCACCATAATATTTTCTTCTTTGGCCGAGACGTACCACCATCCCCTCAGGGATATGCTTCTGGTTGCCCAGGTGGTATCCCATCCTCATACTAATCTCACCTGAGCACGCTTATCTATGGAATTCTTCTCTCATCCACTACTATTAAGCACCCAAAAAACATTATGATGGGGATGGTATCCACCTCCCTATAAATAAGACTGTGTTCTCCCTCCCAACCGATGTTGTATGTCAAAATCCACCCCCTTTAGGGGTCCATCGTCCTCGCGGGACACGGAACTACCGGTCCGGCCCTGGCTCTGATACCATCTTATAAGGGCCTGATCATGGTGCCCTACATGGACGTTGGATTTACTCATAAACACAGTTCTAAATATCAAAGTTAGTTAAAACTTTTCGCGTAATATAAAAATTCAAATATATGTTACAGAATAGTTCAAACCTTTTCAATTTAAACATCTTTGATCTTTCAAATTAAAACATAAACCATAATAACATCATAACATTTTCCTCAAGATGTAGTGTCTTCAGTCTAATGCCATGTGTCTTCAATCAAGCTAGCTGCCTTAGCCAATTCACCCGCGTGCATACTAAAAGTCAGCTATGCTGAGTGAGTTCTAGTTAATCAGGCAAAATACGAAACATACACATACATACTTATAAATACGTATCCGAAGATACATATCATATTCTTAACTTGTAGCCTTTCTTTATTCGTACTTTCATTCTTTCTTTCATACTTTCATTCTTTTAGCCTGTGCATTTCATACATAACTGACTATTGGTTTTAAAGAGCATTTCGCCATATAACCTTAACATATATTATTAGGGTCTGCACCCTTTAACTTCTCATATATTATTAAGGTCTGCAACCCTTTAACCTTCGCATATATTATTAGGGTCTGTAACCTTTTAACCTTCGTAGATAGTATTAGGGTCTGAAACCCTTATACAGACATACTTTCGTACATACTCATATCACAACGTACTTGCATACATAAATTTTTCGTACTTGGCATACTACACCTTACTTTCCCCGTCGATACTTGCAATATCCAAAGATCGTTCACGCACTGACAAACATTCATTCATAACATTCATACATACTGTTACAGCAATCATCATAGCTTACAATTACCATTCAAGGTAAGTTTATTAACGTTTACATTGAGTATGCACACAGTCTCGAAAACATACCAAGGAAGTGGGGTTAGAAACTCACATGTAAGAGATTCCTTTGTAAGTTTACGGTAATGCCCTTCTTGAGCTGTGCACGGCTAACTGTGTACCAATTTACAAACATCACTTAACTAATCCTAATTAGATCATACTTCTAAGTTATTGTAATTATTACTTATTCTTAGTCCGGGGGAAGCGCCCCTGGCAGAAGAGTTCTAGGGGCGGCAGCCCCTAGCCGGGTGCAAGGGGTAGAGCCAGGTCAGCTTGGAAAGTTTTATATTTGTTAATAGGTCTTTATTAAAAACCTCATCAGAATACTGAAGTTCAGTTATTTAATCAAATCAAATCATCATTTTAAACGTTACCTTTTATTATTAATTATTACTTATTCTTAGTCCTTTTACCGTACAAGTCCATGTCTATCGTTTACGTACGTATACTCTGTTTATCTTTCGTTTACTTTGGAAAAACAATTAGGCTCGTATAAGTATAGATCCATACTAGCGTATAAGTCATTCCCCGTATAAGTCAGCACGTATAAGTCATTTCAACGAATAGTAGAGAAATGTATAAGTTGACCAGCGTATGACTTATGCGCTCGCATAAGTCCTTTATGGACCTATGTGCGTATACCTTATACGCCGTGTAAGTTATCCGCCTCCCTTTATAGGTCCCTACTTATGCGTTGTCATACATTAACGCCCAAACATATACGTGTTTATACTTAAACGCTGCTTTTGCATATACGCTATCACTTATACGAGAGATACATACACGACCGTATACTTATACGGCGTATATGTGTAGCCCAGCCTTTATTTATGCGTTTTTGATGTTTTTCTTCGATTCCAGCGCCGTCAGCCACCGCAACCACCATGGTAGATTGGGGTTTGCTGGTTTATAGTCTAGGTAGCTTCAGAGTGTCCAGTTCTGAGCTAAGTGGTCCTTAAGCTCGTTATTCTGTTGATTAAATGCCCGAACAAAGCTAGATCTAGATCCAAACGACTCATACGACATCCCGGGGCTGCGGTGTCGGGTTATAATATATTGGTACAGCTGAGATGAATCATTTCTTGCCTTCGGTTGGTCTCAGATCGTTGAATATGGTAGAGTAGAGAATGTTTGGCTTAAGTGTATGTTTTGAAGGTATAGGCTATGGTGTAGAGATGGATGGAAAATGAAAAGGAATATGGTTTAAGGGGTATTTATACTCCCTTAAGCCCATGAACCCAAAGCCCATGTTTCATTTTTAGTCCATATTTAATTACATCTAATTAGCCTACTTAACCTACCACCTTTATTATTTTGTTATTTCTCTACTAACTCAAGTAAACTTTTCCATCATAATTAAATAGTATATTAATATTATTCTTATAAAACTTGGGAAGCTACAAGTCTACCCTTCTTAAAAGAAGTTTCGTCCCTGAAACCTAAATCTTAATTAAACAATTTTGGGTAAACCTTGAGCATCTCTTCTTCGACTTCCCAAGCAGCATCCGATCCCTTACGATGTTTCCATAGTACTTTCACTAACGGAATAACTTTATGATGAAGTTGCTTTTCCTTAGGGTCCACTATCTCAATAGGCTGTTCAATGTAATTCAACTGTTCATCAACCTCGTTGTCTACTAACGGCACGTGGGATGTGTCATCAGCTAGACATTTTCTCAAGTGAGAAACATGAAAAGTATATTGAATCCCTTCTAACTCTTTGGGCAAATCCAGCATGTAAGCTACTTCACCAACACGAGCGACGATCTTAAACAGTCTGATATACCTTGAACGTAGCTTCCCTCTCTTTCTGAAATGAATAATCCCCTTCCAAGGCGATACCTTGAGCATCACATTGTCATCAACGTTGAACTCGATTGGTCGTCGCCGCTTATCAGCATACGACTTCTGACGGTCTTCAGCAGCTTTCATCCTTGCCTTAATCTGATTGAACTTTGAAGAGGTTTCTTGCACAACTTCTAGACTTCCAATCTCTTTCTGACCAATCTCTCCCCTGCATACGGGGGTTCTACAATGCTTGCCATACAAAATCTCAAACGGTGGCATAACAATACTCAAGTGGTAACTGTTGTTATAAAAGAACTCCTCCAGATGTAGATTATCATCCTATCTCCCTTCTAAATCTAAAACGCAAGCACGTAGCATATCCTGAAGGGTTTAGATAGTCCTTTCAGACTGCCCATCTGTTTGGGGATGATACGCCGTACTGGTGTTCAATCTTTTTCCCATAGCTTCATGGAACTTCTTCTAGAATCTCGAGGTAAAGTGAGTATCTCTATCAGATACGATCGATAATGGAACTCTATGTTTAGCCACAACCTCCTTGATGAACACATTTTCTAATGTTTCTGACGAGATGGCCTCACGTATAGGCCAAAAGTGAGCACATTTCGTTAAAACGTCCACAATCACCCAAATGGTATCATGATGTTTAGTTGTACGGGGTAGCTTAGTTAGGAAATCCATGGTGATGTGTTCCCATTTCCATTCTGGTATCTCTAATGGCTGCATCTTCCCATAAGGTTTCTGGTGTTCTGCTTTGACTTTCAAGCAAGTTAGGCACTAACTGACATAATCTACTACTGACATAACTCCTCTAGCCAAAATGCAGATATCCCCATCAAAATTCATTACAACCTGCGGACTTCCATTTTCAATTACATCACTTCCTATGTAGTATGCTACCGACCCATAGTTAGAACTGGGACACAATTCGGCCCCATACATTGACGGGTCCGGTACCTGATCATAACGGTTCCCAATCTCTTCATGTTCAAATCATATCCCCTAAGTCTACTAACAATACCTTTTAGCTCAAACTTCCTAAAATCCTTATCATCTCTGATTATTACAGTATATATTTCCCCCTTTGGCGGAAATACATCAATAGGTTTTTCAACTATTTTAATCTCTTACATCGTAATGTCAAAATTATTGAGTTCAGTAATGAGATGGTAGTAATCAGTGACGATGTCATCCAGTGTCTCATTTTTCATGTACTTGAACACAAAAAACTGAGTTTTTAGCAATTTAGTCTTTGGATATATTATTGAAACATTCTCATCATATCTAATCTCCAAAGCATCCCAGATATCTCTTGCGTTTTGTTTTTCTTAAAAGTGTGAAGATTTTATTAGGGCAACGCCATAATAATTACAGCTAAGGCTTTGTTCTCTGCTTCTTATTCCGTCATACAGTATTTCTTGATTTGTTCCATTCCCACAAAAGTGACAGCGGGTAGTATGTTACCGTTTAACAAGATCAGTTATATTAACCAGATCAGATATATTAATTGAAGTTATTTTTAAGTGTTTGTGATTTTTGTTGAGGTTCAAGTTCAAACAGTCGTTAACTTCGCCTAAGTATCAGATGAAGCGAAGTTATATCAATTTCACCTAGTCAAATAGTCTGGTCAACTTCTCCTACTCAATAGTTGGTTAACTTCACCTAGTTCTAACTTCGAATATTAGAACTTTGCTAGTTATAAATTTTCCTATTATAACTTCGCCTAAATAGCGAAAACCCTAGCGAAAACTTCGCCGTGACGGCTGGAAAAATCGGTTTTACGATTTTTTTTTGTGTTTTTGAGTGTAGGGGTTTGTGAGGTGTTTGGTGAGTGAAGGTAGGTTATGGAATGAATATTTGATTATTTTATGAATGTAAAATTCGTGAAGAATCCTTTGTTCAGTTCGTAACACTCGTGTGATACTCCTGAACTAGAAAATTTAGAGCTTATGCTCTAATACCAATTGCAGGTCCTGGAATGGATCGCTACAGGAGATATCATAAACTATAATAGTGTGGAATACCCTTAGTGATTAATTACGAGTATTAGGGTACACAAGAACAATAGAACACATAGGTTAAACAAAACGATTGCTTGTAATGAATAACAACACGATATCTTTCAATACACTGCAAATCACTTCACAAGTCCATGACAAAATGAATGAACAACACCAAACCCTAGGCCGAAGATATGTTTATATACTACATATCTTCGCTTTTTACATAAAAGGTGTAGTTAGCATAACTTCGGTTAACCCATAAGTTCACCTATAGCTAAACCAGTAAAATATTAAACATAAACCAATCACACAGTTTATTACATACAAGACTAACAATAAACATATGAACTACTGACAAACCAAAATGCACCAACAAGTAGTCAAACTAAGATCCTAAAAGTTTGGTAGAGTTCTTAGTATAATAGCATGGGTGTCCCAATTTTATGGATGTAACCTTAGAAATCGATTGTTAAGAGCAAAGTTTATAGATGTAACATCAGCGATTGTTAATTCACTGATTAGAGTTGCGAATCGTTCATATTGTTGAGTTCAACTCTCTCTTCTAAAAGGGCAAGATGCTTCATAATGTTGCCTAAGAATTTCACGAGTAAGGTCAGGGACTTGTGGGGTTTCAACATATTGTTCTTTCAGTGCATCCTACAAAGCTTTAGCAGACTTAAGATGAACTAACCTACCATAAATTTCAATTGGAATTTCCATGACGAGAATAGCATGAGTGTGAGAACCAACAAATTTCGGTGAATAATCCATACTCACTCCTCAACGAAATCTTTTTATGTAATTCATGCTACACAATTATTAATACCTCACTCGAAAGTTTATGCAAGCATATATTCTGACACATGTTGTAATAGAATTCAACGTCACAATTATGCTCGAATATAAGGCATAAAAATATTTTATTTTATAACCCCCACGTTGATTATTATTATTATTATTATTATTATTATTATTATTATGCTTTTTTTCCTGTAACCAAAATATAATCATCATTAGTACTAAAAAGGTTAAGCAAGTTCATGAGTCTATTGTCCGGGCTCTAAGTTTCGAAATACCCAACAAAGCAGTTATAAAATCTTTCTAGGTAGTGTACGTCCAAACTCAAGAAAATATATACTTTGTTAATAATTTGTAACCCTCAAATGGAAATTCCTTATGTAGGACCACCTATTTAAATTCCATGCAAACCTTTGTAAACCCATGCATACACAAGATCAATAATTATTACAATCAAGCCTCAAACCCTTTGGAACAGTTCTAGAGTAGCCCAAAGAGCCATATAACCCGATTATTTTTGTCTCACAAGTCATAATATACAAAAAAACTCGAACTCGTGCATTAGCTTTTCATTTCCAATTCATCCCACACACAAACACACACACACACACACACATATATATATATATGTGTGTGTGTGTTTGTGTGTGTGTATAGTTACCTAATCATGGTCTTGCTTTGTAAATATAAATCTATAAAAGAAATATGATAGCTTAGTACACATTAAACCTTATCTTCCTTTGTCAACGTACATGCTATAAAGGCTAAATTCCAACAAATTCCATGTTTAATCCTTATTTCTTTCGTAGTATTATCCAATCAAGGTAGTTAAGTGTAAGAATAGAATCTATGTTTGCTCCCCAAAATCCAGCAAGATCATACAATTACATGGAAGATCTGCTGAAATTTAAGACACCACAAACATTCTTAACATTATTACAATGACAGCTTGTAAACCATCGACTAATCCTTTTCAAATCGGTACAAGATTCCTTTCAACACAAACATCCTCAACCTCATAGTTAAACTATTAACCTTAGACAATAATTGAGGCTATATAACCAACACTTAGCTCACCATTCTTGACACCACAAAACACACTTTCACCTCCCACTTTCTCCTCACCATGGTCTGATACAAACTCTCCAAAACACGTAAGTGTTAATGCACCTGGATCTTCATCAAGTACAGCCCCATATAAGCTCGTCCTCTCAAGTTTTAATCTCTGACAACCATCTATTATTGGGTAAGTTCATCCCTTTACAACCTCTTTATTTAAAACCCTTAGAAACAACCCCTAACTTGATCTTTTTCATCTTTCTCTAAAAATCTATTTAGCACCAAGTAAGCAATCCTGTAGACAAGCTGCAAGATTTGAGGTCCTACATTCTTACAATGTGATAAGAGGTAATAAAACTATTTAAAATCATTCCTTATGTCATACTTTGTTAATCCAAGTATTTATACTTAAAAAAAAACTCAAGGATCCATTTACATTTCAACATACTTTTAAAACTTTAAAGAATAGAAAAGCAAGACTATAATCAGTTTGTGATGAATATTTTGGGTTAATAAGGGTATTAGATGTATTCTTTAGTAATATGTGTCTAACATGGGTCGGGATAATAAGGGCTTGTTATTGTAAATCAAATGGTAAAATTATGAAGAAAACTAGGACTCAAATCAGCGCTGGTAGAAACAAGGTCTGAGTTCACAAGATCATATCTCTGCCATATTAAACCTTTTTGATCTCATTTTGAGCCTAAAATATACTACCTTGATTAAGTTTCTATCCCAAAAAACTTTTATGAAATTTGGATACCAAATGAACCCTCGCCGACCCAGTTTATGACCAAAGGATTTAGAAATTCTGAATCGTACTATGGTCATTACAACATATATAAAACTCACTAGTAGTTTATGTCAAAAAGAACACTCATAGTGCATCAACTAATGAATGAATCAACAAGTAGGTTAAAATAACATGACCACTAATTTGTATTCTGATGAAACAATGTTCATTGCTACATATAACCTTTATATAGTTCACATATACAATGACAATTCTAAAAATGGTTCCTTTTACGTAAAAATTTGCCACCCATGATTTAGTTGGGTCAAAAGATTTTTGTCAACACACAAGCCAAATAAAATACTTGGACGAACATGATCATATGATCAACAAAGTAGTTAATTTACGTCGCTAGATTCTGAGGTGTCCATAGATATTTTAGGACAAAAGCTGACCTGATTCATTATTTAGACTCAATTGCACACGCTCACTAATTTTAGGTGAGTTTTCACGACCCCCATTTCTATTTTACATTTTGGGAGAAAACCATACTATATATTCAAACAAGTGGCATAACCCGATCTATGATTATATGAGATGATCATTTATTATAGCTCGTTAAGTCCCACTTTCCTACAATAACAATTAGCAATGTTTATAGCCATGGATCATATGAATAGTACTATTGGGTTGACACCCCCTATCATGGTTAGTCGCGCTAACCTATGACCTACATGGCCAAATGATTGTGTATCGTCCACCTATGTTTTATGGGCATCATTATTATCTTGTTGTAGTTTGGTTATAGGCTCCTATATTTCATACACATGGTCCTTGCTAGACAATTAGGATCGACCAACCTTGTTTGTTTTTTATAACTGATATTATTATCAAGTTTTACAAAGAAATTGTTTTATACATTCCACTAACTTAAACGTGTGAACTCACCAATTTTTGTTTACAAATTTTAGTATGTTTTTCAGGTAATTGAAATTGCATTAATGGAAAACAAGTAGTGAAAACATGCATGCAAACTCGGATACACATTGAGGATTGTTACTCTTATAGCCCAACTTGTCGGGTCATGCTTTTAGAACTCTTAAATAATGTGAATTTTAAATAAAGGTTTTGGTCTACAAAACCTTTTAAATATGTGGTGTCCCATCCATGTTTACGTTTGCAATAATCATAAGCTATGAAAAACCATATAACATTACACTTCATTGTTTAGTCTTGGCCAAGTGTGACATATTGGTATTAGAGCCATTAACTATAGCTAACTAGGAGTCATAAAATGAACCTAGTCTATAATTAAAATGATGCATTAAAACGGTTTTCATTACATATTCAACTTCGTAACCCACTAACTATATTATGAATATCTATTGCAGGATCCTTTCGGTGATCCCTACCATTGTCATTTGCACTTAAGGGGAGGATCCATCTTTGTTCCCCACATTAGTGGAGTCTTCGCATGGATCGTCACCTGTCCTAGCACCAGCACTTTCATAGGAACCTCTGATTAGGGAGGTGACGGCAGGGGAATACCGAAATCTTGTTGCAGTTCGGTAGACCTTGACTCTGTAGTGATACCTTCACGAATGCGACTATTTACATCTGGCAAGTGCAAAGAGACTGAGTCCGCCCCGGATCGAAAGAGGCACATAGAGATAGCTAGAAGGACTGCACACTTGGCGATTACGTTGATAGAGTTTGCATGGAGGAGGGTCCACCTTCCTTGAAGAGTATGGAGGGCCATCTGCAACCCCACCTGGGGATACATAACACCGACAGTCGAGCCACTACCATGGACTGTTCAGGCCGTGGTAGCATGTATGATGACACCTTCGAGACTATCCTATAAGATATGGATGACATTAGGGGAGATGTGTTGGCCATTGTTAGTACATGTTTTGGCGTCTCTTTGTATTTTTATTGCAATTTTTTATTATTAATGAAAGGGCATTTTGGTAAATGTTTTAAGTGCTCTTTATTAATGTAAGGGTATTTTTTATGTTATGTATAATGAATGAGCCCATTCGCTATATTATTAAGTCATTTGTTAAGTCTGTTTAATGAATGAGGGTCAATGAATGAGCCATTCGCTGTACATTTATATATTGATAGGAAATGAAGACGAATGATCCCCATTCGTTATGTGATGTATAACAAATGGGGTCGTCGTCTATAAATACTTATACCCTGTTAAGTTATTAAATCTAGTGTTTTATTATTATTGAAAGATCTCTTTACTCTGCCCAATTCTCTACCCACACACACTCGTTAACGTAATTCAGTAATTGAATAATCACCAGAACATATTAGGAACTAGATCTATAATGTATAAGTATTGTTGATTAAATATAATAAATCAATCAGTGGTCTCATAAGTAGTATCAAAGCCAGTGTTCGATTGTTCATGTGATTTAGAGCTTAATTAACATCAATCGATGTTGAATTGAGTGTTAATTGTATCTATTAGGATTCTGAAACTGTACGGATTAATCTTGATCAATTACTCATTGATTCATTGTTAATTGATATCAAAATGAGTTAAAATCAGTTCGTAACCAGATCCTGTAGGTTTGATTGTGTTTAATTGTATTAGTATTGAACAATTCATCAGATTTGAATGATTGATAGTGTTTGGTGGGATCAAGGGTATACGGACTTGGTTGTGTGTGATTTTGGACTGGTTTATATTGGAATTGAATGTTTGGATTGGTTTGAAAAGGTTCGGATTGATGAGACGAGTAATTTGATAGATTATATGTTGATTTTGGTTAAGTTTAGACGAGTAATTTAACTTTGTTAGAGCTATGAATCTGTGTTTGCATTTGGAAAATTTATGAATGATTGAAGATTCGAAGACTCATTCGTTACGGATGAATGCTCATTCGTTAATCATAACTGATTATTCGCATGAACAATGAAAACCGTTTTTGCCACATGTCAGTCTGTTACAATTGATCATTCGCTACATTTGTTCATTCATTAAACCTACAATGCCCATACATGATAAAAACCTCATTCGCGCTACGATTAATATATCCATTTGTGCCATCATTTGTATGCTCAATCTTGTTATCATTCGTTTGATGGTTCGTATTGCCATTTGTTACTGATCATTCGTTACATGGTCATTGTCTGAATAGTAGCCTATTCATGATACTTAATGAACCATTCGTTACCAAATAATAAGTCATTCATTACCTAAAACCATATTCTATTCTTTACCACATTTTTTAACAAAACCGGAACCTTATTCGTTAAAATAAACTCCATATTCGTTACCATGTTTACAATTTAAACCCATAAATTTCATAACTCGACAGTTTTTATCCTTAGGTTTTCATGTTTGATTGTTTAAACTTATATTTTTTGAAAACTGGCTAACTTCTACGCATTAGCTTCTCAAAAAATGATTATGCAACAGATGCTTTATCTGGATGCTGAAAATGGACCACACTCAAAGTGTCCAAGGCTTATGAAATTAGGTGACTTTGCCAAATGGGAACCACAATTTAGGGCTCATTTAGGATCCGTGCATCCTGTTTGTTCTCGAAGTCTTGATAACGTTTATTGTCTTCCTATAATTGGTGATCCAAGTACCAAGTGTGAAGAAAAACCATTTGACACTTATTTTCAAGATGAGAAGAAGGTCTTGGAGATTGAGACTAAAGTTTATTTGACATTGACCATTGCATTACCTGACAATATTTTCCATCAAATTGGAAGTATAAAGATCTTTTCTTCCCTTTTCTAACATCTTAGAATGAGAAGTATGGGTAACACATTGGAAAGCAAAAGGGGCATGTTGGAGTTTCAATATCGAAACATTTGGTGTTTGAAAGGTGTGACCGTCGAAGAAATGATGAAAAGATTCAACCATCTCATTGCTGAAATGACAATATCAAAGAGGGAACCAACTCAATTTGACCAAATTGACAATGTTAAGAGTTCATTGCTGAATTCAGATTCCACTTTTCTACTGGTATTGAAAGAAAACAGTTTCAAGAATAATGAACTGACTGCACTGAATAATCCAGAAGATTGAGGAATGGAATAGGATTTAAGATGTCAGAATCCTTCGAAGGATAATAAAGATCCTACTCTATATGGTGGTTCCTTAACAATGAGTAGCAATTCGGTTCCTATTTCTGCTTTTCATTCTCAGAATACTCAAGACATTTCTGAATCAAATGAATCTATGCCTAAGATTTGTTTCATGGCATCTGGTTCCAACAACAATACTTGTGGGCCAAACACTTAATATGCTAGTTCTGGTAATTCTTCTACAACTCAACCACCGAATGTAAACATAATGTTAGAAGAACAACATTTTACTTTCTTAAGTGAATTTATGAGTACATACTAGCAATTGGTGGGTGGTAAACTGCCACAATTGAGTTAACTGATGAGGATTATGACTAGATAGACCCGGATGATTTGGAACTTATGGATCTCAAATGGAACATGGCAATTATTGTGAGGAGACTGGGATGGGGTTTGGAACTTATGGATCTCAAATGATCATCTCTAAACAAGAGAGTGGGTTTTGATAAATTGAATGTTCGGTGCTACAATTGTCAAGATTTTGGCCACTTTGCCAAACAACGTGATAAACCCAAAAAGGAGTTATTAACTTTTGGGGGTGATTCCGTTAAGCTGGGTGGATCACAAGTGTTATTAACTGAGGGTATTGACCGGAACCAACGACTTTTGGGTGGTTCGTCTAATGGTAATCAGACTAATGTTGAAATGTTTAAGCTTGTTGATAACTTTCAAGATTCAAAAGGTGATGGATTAATTGCTGAGAGTGATGAGTCAGAAACGGAGTCTGATTATTATATGTCTAGCCACGAGCCTCAAACTTCTTTTCCCTGTAGGGCTAAGATTGAAGAGGTTAGTCCTAATCCTAACTGTTTTGAAACTGATAAAGTAAAATGTGAAAATGTGATTGAAATTGTAACTTCATCTTGTGTTGAATGTGAATAAATTAATTCAAAATTTGACTTAATTTGATAGTTCGTGATAACTATCAGCATGCTCGGGTTAAAACTAAAATTGAGGGGCTGTCGAATAGCAAACACGATTTGAAAGATAAACTTTCTAGAAAGTAAATTATCAATGATCGACAGCGTCAAGAGATTCTTGTATCAAGAACAAAAATTACATTGGTTGAGAATAAAATACTTGAGTTGAAAAATAAGTTGGGAAAATTTAGAAATTCATCTTTTCTGTTGAATGAAATAATTGAAGTATTCGGTAAACCGGGAGGTTATAATAACTGTTTAGGGTTTGTTGAGGTTCCTCCACCGTTTCACAATGGTTATTCAAACAATCCATGTAAGTCCCGAATCTGGATCACTACAATATGATATCAACCAAAAGAGTATTGGTGCGGAATACCAACACTCGGTGATTCAAGAACATGAATAAAACAGGTAAATAACACACGATTTGCTTCAAAACACACGTATATTATTGAATACGTCGGGTGCTTAAGAACTTACAATACTTCAACTAAGACTTGGAATCAACAACTCTCAAGTTCTGCTCACTCTCTGCTCTCGTGAACAGCCAACCTCAACCCTATACATGCATGTTCTTTATATATAGGGAACCAAAACACTAGCCCAATCAAGCCCAAAGCCCACCGATAACACAAGTGTTTTCTCGGTTTACATAGCAACCCGAAGACCAAGCCCAACACAAGTAGACTAAGTACAAATATCACATATAACCAAAACCAATTAACTAGAACTAAGTACAAACCACCAAATATGGACCCAACAATCCCCCCCTTGGTTTGTAGCTTTGTTCTTGTTTATTTCACTTCAGAGTAGCCTAACCGAAATCAATGGCGATTTCGGTATTGCACCAATGTAATTCTTCAACTCGTCTTCGTTTGCATTACTTTAGTCTTGATCATGTCGAGGCCTTTTGGTATGCGTCAGTCTAACCAATTTATGACCCAACAATCTTGCCCTTAGACTGAAGCTTTCAAGATCTTCAGAATCTTTACTAGAACATAATCAGTAACTTCAGTGATCAGCAACTTCTGCATCTGCATCCAATAATCTATCATCTCCTCCTTTTTGACAGCATCATCCAATTTGAATCTCAGATACTTCATATGCTTCCGTTGCAAGAAATCAGTCTTGAAAGAATAATCAACTTTGATAGAAAGATCAACCAAAATATTTTTTTTTTAATTTTCTTGAAAAGACTTGAAATGAGATCATACCAGCTAAACCAACTATAACACAATAACCGAAATCATATTTCATTAGTTGAAGATAAATTTTAAAATGACTTCTAACACATTTGTTTCGACAAGAGTAATCAAGATGTAAAAATAAAATAAATGGAATAAAAATAAAACCAAAAGCAACAAATAAAACAAATTTAATCACCCGGTCTTCTTGTAATTTAGCTAAAAATTGGGATCAAATTTCAGTTTTTGATAAAAATATCGCCTTTAAGAAAAGATCCGAACATGGAATCATATTGTTTAAGGTGCTTTCACAAGGATTCATGTTCATCGTTATTATGACATAAAGAAAGAGGTTGATAGCAGGTATAATGAACTTAGCATGATTTTCATTGCATTAGTGATATGAATTAGGTTCAGTTCGGCATAAAGCTTAGATGGACATCACTCATGGACCTGTGATGCCTCCTATCTCTTCTTAAAGCGTATTTGGCTTTCCCCAGATCACCCCAATTTGACTCCAACCCCCTATTGCTTGATCAAAAGTTTTTATAGATAAACAAACAATAATTTTTAAGCTTTAAGGTTGAACGTTGGACTTACAAGCCATCCGGACTTACAGGCCTTTCTTTCGAGACATGACAAGACTAATTTTTGTGCCCCTATCTCTGTAGTTCTAGTTTGACCCGTTAAGCTTTTGAAATACGAAAATTTTTATTTTTGCTTCACAATAATCCTTTTTTATTTTTTATTTTTTTATTTTTATTATATATTTTTCCTCTCCTTTTTTTATAACTTGAGCAAAAACTTAGAAACATAATATTTTTTGTGATCAAGACACTAACGGGCAAGTGTATGACTGGGTAATTGCTTTTCTGCCTATCATTCGGAGAGATGAATCTGGAGACATGCACCTGTCTTCAAAATGACTCTCCACATTAAGTTTAGCAAATTTAGTTTATATCACTTCCACTTTTACGTATCAGGGAAAGCTACCATACAATATCAATGACTGTTCTAGAGCCTTTTAAGCTTAATAACTTCACCCGTTAGGTACACAGAAACAGTTTATCTATCACTTTCCAAAGGATGGATCAATTTTCATTTGAAAATGTTTTGAAGCTTCTGAAAAGCTGTTAACTGAATAAATATATCACTTCCCATAAAATAACAGAAGACACACATGTTAAGAACCCAGTCACCCGGTCACTCTTCAGTTTTCAGGTAAATGGCTATCCCGTATAACCACTAGTGGTTAACAGTACCAAAACATATATGAGAATACGTGTCCCTCCAACTTGGAATTACCGACATAATTTTAAGTGACAGAATTCAAAACACCAAAACACATCACAAACGCCCCAGATGCTTTCAGTCTTTAGATAAATGGCTATCCAGTGAATCTACAAGTAGATCACCGGACCAAACATATACAAGTATATGTTCTTCAAACTTGAGCAACCGACATAATTTTAAGCGAGAGTGAAGTTTGAAATACATAGATAGTAATTTTTATTAAACGCACACGCACACTCTTTTTGAATTTTTTTTAATTTTCTCCCCCTTAAATTTGTGCAAAAACTTTTATGTACAAATTTAACCTTAAAAAGCCCTCAATCGTCGAAACGTAGTATTTAATAAAAATTTTTATGAAGAAGTGTGATAGTCAGCCAACTTATGTACTATCATTTCTCATGTACGTTCAAGTCATTTTCTCATATTTTTTAAATAAAATACACTATACTTGAAAAACTAAACGTGAACATATTTTTGTATTTTAAAAAAAATTAAAATTTTAAAATCTTTTTGATTGACCAATCTTTCATACCAAAGTGATACGGTTATCTTTTATCTTCAAGACATCATTTTTCATTTGTGAGAATCTCCCCCTAGGAATAAGCTTGTTTTGAGATTCTGCATCCTTGCGAGTTGAATGTCTGGAACAACCCTTTTAATATGCAATGTATTCCCTGATTTGTTCCTACACACTTAGAGAGAAGATTAAAAATGTTCTATGACCATAAAATTCCCGTCCAGGAAACAAATAATCCATTTCATGGTTTAAAGATTTAAAAATAATGGATACTTGCCCTGTATGTGCCTGGAACAACCCATTTAATAAACAATGAATTTGAGTTGTTCCTATACGCATAGCGGGATTAGTTGGACATAGGAACCCAAGTCATAAATGTCTTGGGGTTCCCTTGAGCATCAACATATGTGACCTCTTGCGAACTCATATATTTCCCATCTTTAACAGAATCATTTGCCATTACAGATTCTGTTTGCTGAGTTTTAAGTTTCCAAGTCTGTCTTGGTTTAGTGAAATTTGAAAGAACAGACTTTGGAGTGGAACAATTCAAATTCGAACTCTTTGAACTATAAACACTCTTTGATTTCTGAAAATTTATTTTTCTTTTAACAGTTTCTAAATTATTTGAGTGCGAACCTGTCATATTAGCTTTGAATCCTTGAGTATCTGTGACCCGTTGTACAGATACTCGTGGTTTTCTAAAATAAGCATTTTGTTTAACCACTGAATTCGGTTGAAACCTATTACCTTTCACCTGAGGAGCTTGTCTATTAACAACACGGTAGTGACACTCCTTTGCCAAATTCCAGTCATTCCCGCAGATGAAACACGCTTTCATCCTTCTTCTAATGTCAACGTAAGCACTAGCCTCATGTTGGAATTTCTTATTATGAAAGGTTATTCCATTCTTCTTGCCCCTTGGCACCGCCTTCTGATTTTGGTTGTAGTATGGAACATATAGACGATGAACACAATTTCTGGCTATATGTCCTGGTGTGCCACAGTGGTAACATGTTTGCCTCTAGATATAAGTAGCACCCGATGATTTATCAACACATGGAGATCCGTAGGATCTATGAGGACGAGGCTGTCCTTGTTGTGCTGATTTATTACGTGCCTTCCCTTTGTTGCCACAACACTGTGTATTATTATTAGTACAATTTTAAGTTGTGGTGTCATCTGAGTTTGATGACACGTTAGAATGAGATTCATTTTCACTAGCATGAACCCCATTACTATCAGAAGAAACATTATTTACTATATCTGCATATGAAGTAGAGGCATCAAAATTGTTGACACATTTAAAAACAGGCTTGATTTCCTCTAGGGATCCTGATCCAACAGTTTCAGATTGAACCTTTTTACCATACTTCATGTCTTTTATCTTTCCCTCCTGTTCTTTAGTGACAGGGGTAGGGACATAATTGTGGTTGTAAGGTGGGGGAACGTGACTATATCCTATGCCCTCACCTTCATTTTCCTTCCACCACAATTGGTTTTCAATCATGAGTTAACTCTTTACTAGAACCATCCAATTTTTTAAAATAAAGTTCAGCCTTTTCAAACTTACTAGTTAGATTCATGATCTCTAACTTGGAGGCTTCCAGTTTTGCAGTTAACTCAGCAATTTCTTGTTTGGCATCACGATGGTGACAGCTCTTTATGCTAAAATCAGACTTAAGTTTCTTAATGTCCTTGTTAAGAGATTCAATTTTGTCTAAAAATCCCTTTTCATTTTTCTTAAGTTTGAAACTCTCTGATTTTATTCTTTCCATATCTCTACTTAGACTGTCATTATGAAGTTTATACATTTCTATTTTCGCACCACAATTTAAGGAACATGGTTTAAAAACGAGTTGTGAAGAATCCATTGAGTAATTAATCATATTAAACTGATTTTCCCACCAAAATTGCTCGAAAAAATATGATCGCCAAAATTCTCAAGAAGAATGTCCCAGTGAAGAGATGTGTCTAGGAAAAATTTCGTTCAAGACAAATTTTTCCGAATTTCCCGCCAAAAATTCACCGAAAATCGCCCCGAAAAAATTGTTTTCACCAAAATTTTCCAAAATGAATTTTTACTAATAAGGAGTATTCTAGGAAAATTTCGTTAAAGAAAATTTTTCCCGCCAATTTTTTTTTTTTGTTCTTGGCCGAGAACAATGGTTGACCGAGAACAATAGTTGACCGAGAACAATGGTGACCGAGAGCTCCTCTTGACCGAGATCAATGGTAGACCGAGAATAGTAGCGTTGACCGGGAACTCACAAAAGTTGACCGAAAACAGGGAACTTTGACCGAGAACTGGTATAATGTTTACCGAGAACCAGTGGCCGAGAACGGTAATTTTTAGCCGAAATCTCTTAAGTTGGGCAGAGAACTGTGTTTAATGGCCGAAATCTAGTCAAACAGTTGAATTTTGGCAGTAACAAATTCCCGAGTTTAGTGGGATTTGATTTGTTTCCAAACAAACAACAAATCTTTCCCCAAAATTAATTCTTCTTCTTCTTCTCCGATTACAAACTCGCTGGAAAAAACACTATGACCACTGTAACAACTGATCCTTGAATCGTTGATATCACAATAACGAGCCTGAATTCGTCCAAGGCTTTGATACCAATTGTAAGTCCCGAATCTGCATCACTACAATATGATATCAACCAAACGAGTATTGGTGCGGAATACCAACACTCGGTGATTCAAGAACACGAATAAAACAGGTAAATAACAAACGATTTGCTTCAAAACACACGTATATTATTGAATACGTCGGGTGCTTAAGCACTTACAATACTTCAACTAAGACTTGGAATCAACAACTCTCAAGTTCTGCTCACTCTCTGCTATCGTGAACAGCCAACCTCAACCCTATACATGCATGTTCTCTATATATAGGGAACCAAAACACTAGCCCAATCAAAGCCCAAAGCCCACCGAGAACACAAGTGTGTTCTCGGTTTACATAGTAACCCGAAGCCCAAGCCCAATACAAGTAAACAAAGTACATATATCGCATACAACCAAAACCAATTAACTAGAACAAAGTACAAACCTCCAAATATGGACCCAACAATCCATTTTCAGGAAAAGAAGATAATATTGTTACTGACAGTTTTTCAATTGTTAATTCTTCTAAAATGGTTGAATTAGTCATTAATGTGGAGAAACCAAAACACACTAACAAAGAGAAACAAGTCTCAAAATATCCAACTTAAGAAAATCATGTTTAAAGTAACAAAGCTTTTGTTGAAACTGTTGACAAAGTTGTAATTGAGGATGTGTTTGAACCAGAAGAAGTACATAAAGAAAAGAGCATACCTCGTTAAAATCATTTCTTATGCGAAACTCATGAGTTTGAGGAAGCTGTGTTTGGTTCCAATACATGTAAAATTAACAAGTCAATTGAAAACATCAAGAAATCAGAAAAACCCACTATTTTTTATGAGGATTTAATGTGATTCTTTAATCCGAATACTAGTTAAGTTAAAATTGATAGGGTGTTTAATTTAAAAGGGGTGAACAAGGTCTTTGATGTGAAAGATATTCTATTACACTTGATCAAACCATAATTGATGGAGAGTGTCTTTCACAATGAAACCTCGAGGTTAAATGATCTTGAAAAAGCTTTTGCAATGTCCAAATCATTGAACAAATCTGTTCTGACATCCAAAGTAATTCAACAATTAAATTCTGTTAAAAAAGATAAGTTTGTCAGTTCAACGGGAACATATACTCTTCTTACAAAGTTTTCCATACTGTTCCAAACTTGAGTTTTATATGGAAAAGAAGGCTGTTAACTTTAATGATTTGGATGAAGCTAAAGTAAAGTTTGATTCTTTTCAACCTGATGTTTCACAAACTTGTGTTAACAAACCACACACCTTTGTGGATATGAGAACTTGTTTCTCATGTAGTGAACATGGTCATGTTTTACATCAGTGTGGAACTAGGGTACACAAAATTACAAAATCTATAACCAAGGAACAATCATCAAAGGTTCATTTGGCTAAAGAAATTTTCAAAAGACAACCACAAGTTCAACTTGATGAAACTCACATAATGTTTCTTGATGTGAACCCCTGGAAGGTGGTTCATGTTAATGAAAATCAAACTAAATTAGATAACAAATTGTTTGAACCCACTCAACCGCTTTGTAAGAATCATGACACAAATGTGATTAAGGATGCATATCCTAGACGAGAGTCAAAGAGACCTGTTACGTTTACTTCGGTCCATCAATCACAGTTGAAGTGTAACTTCATATTGTGTTCTATATTAAGAGTATAAGTCAAAATTTGACTCTATTCGTGTTCACAATGAAAGTTTGATGAAGGATTTAGAGATAGTTGGTGATAACTATCGACAGGCCTCAGATTTGGAAAAAAAAATATAAAACTAAAATTGAGGGGCTGTTTAATAGCAATCATGATCTACAGTTTCAAGAGATTATTGTATCAAGAACAAAAAATACTTTGCTTGAAAATAAAACACTAGAGCTGAAAAATAAGTTGGGAAACATTAGAAAGTCATCTTTTTTTGTTGAATGAATAATCGAAGTATCCGGTAAACCAGATGGTACTAAAAATGGTTTAGGGTTTGTGGAGGTTCCTCCACCGGTTCATTATGATTATTCAAACAATCCATTTTTATCAAAAGAAGATAATGTTGTTAATGTCAATTCTTTAACTATTAATTCTTCTAAAATTGTTGAATTAGTCATTAATGTGGAGAAACAAAAACACATTAATAAAGAGAAACCTGTCTCTAAATATTCAACTCAAGAAACATGTTAAAAGTAAGAAAGTTTTTGTTGAAACTGTTAACGAGGTTATAATTGAGGATGTGTTTGAACTAGAGGAAATAGAAAAAGAAAAGAATATCCATCGTTCTAATCACATCTTATGTGAACCTCATGAGTTTGAGGAAGCTGTGTATGGTTCAAATACATCTATAATTTACAAGTCAAGTGGAAACACCAAGAAATCAGAAAAACCAAGTATTTTTGATGAGGATTTTATGAGATTCATTAATCCGACTACTAGTAAAGTCAAAACTGGTAGGGTGTTAAATTAAAAGGGGCGAACAAGGTCTTTGATATGAAATATATTCCATTACACTTGATAAAACCGAAATTGATCAAGAGTTTCGTTCATAACGAAACCTCGAGGATAAATGATCTTGAACAAGCTTTCTCAAGGTCCAAATCATTGAACAAATCATTTCCATCATCCAAAGTAAAACAACAAATAAATTATGTTAAAAAGGTTCAGTTTGTTAGTTCAACGAGAACTGATACTCTACAAAGTTTTTCAAACTATTCCAACCTTGTTTTTTATAAGGAAAAGAAAGTTGTGAACTTTAATGATTTGGTTGAATCGAAAGTAAAGGTTGATTCTTTTCAACCTGATGTTTCACAACCTTTTGTTAACAAACCACACACCTTCATGGATATCAGAACTTGTTTTTCATGTGGTGAGCATGGCCATGTTTCATATCAGTATGGAACTAGGGTACACAAAATTGCAAAATCTGTAACCAAGGAACAAACATTAAAGGTTCATTTGGTTAAAGAAATTTTGAAAAGACAACCACAAGTTCAACTTGATGAAACTCACATTATGTTTCATGATGTCAACACCGAGAACGTGGTTCATGTTAATGAAAATAAAACTAAATTAAAGAAAAATTGTTTGAACCCACTCAACGGATTTGTAAGAATCATGACACAAGTGTGATTAAGGATGCATATATTAGACGAAAGGCAAAGAGACATGTGATGTATTCTCAGGTGCATCAATCACAATTGAGTGTAACTTCATCATATGTTCAAGTTGTAGATATTAAGTTAAAACTTGACTTAATTCGTGTCACAATGAAAGAATGATGAAGGATTTAGCGATATTTCATGATAACTATCGACATGCCTCGGATTTGGAAAAAAAATAAAACTAAAATTGAGGGGCTGCCGAATTGCAATCATGATCTAAAAGCTGAACATTTTGGAAAGTTAATTATCGTTGATCGATGGTTTCAATAGATTCTTAAATAAAAAAAAAATAGTGTGTTTGAAAATAAAATACTTGAGTTGAAAAATAAGTTAGAAAAATTTAGAATTTCATAATTTAGAAATTCATCTTTTTTATTGAATAAAATAATCAAACTATCCGGTAAACATAGAGGTTCTAAAAACGGTTTAGGGTTGGTTGAGGTTACTCCACAGTTTCACAATGATTATTCAAACAATCCATTTTCAGGAAAATAAGATACTGTTGTTAATGACAGTTCATCAACTGTTAATTCTTCTAAAACGGTTGAATCAGTCATTGATGTGGAGAAACAAAAACACATTAATAAAGAGAAACCACTTTCAAAATATTCAACTCAAGAAACTCATGTTAAAAGTAATTAAGTTTTTTGTTGACACTGTTGACGAGGTTGTAATTGAGGATTTTTTTGAACTAGAAGAAGTCTACAAAGAAAAGAGAAGCCCTCGTTTTAATCATAACTTATGTGAACCTCATGAGTCTGAAGAAGCTATGTATGGTTCCAATACATATAAAATTAACAAGTCAAGTGAAAACACCAAGAAATCTAAAAAACCTACTATTTTTGGTGAGGATTTAATGAGATTCATTAATCCGACTACTAGTAAAGTCAAAGCTGGTAAGGTGTTTTAATTAAAAGGGAAGAACAAGGTCTTTGATGTGAAAGATATGCCATTACACTTGATTCAACTAGAATTGATCGAGAGTTTCTTTCACAATGAAACCTCGAGGTTAAATGAGCTTGAACAAGCTCTTGCAAGGTCCAAATCATTGAACAAATCAGTTCCAACATCCAAAGTGTTGGGCTATATTAAATGGTTTACGCTTTATGTACTTGGGCATGGTTTTGGGCTATCCAATGTAAACCGAAATCTATGATTTCGGTGGGCTTAGTATGTGTTTGGGCTTAGGGTAAGCATATACTATATATACACGATGTTTTGGTTGTTTGGACTGGTCAGTCTCAATAGTGAGAGAGGAGAGAGTTTGATAATATCATTGTAATCATTGTTAAAAGGCTTAAGCACCCGACGTTGAATTGAACGTGTGTTTTGAAACAATCTTGTGTTCTTAGTGTTTGTTCGTGGTTATATTGAATCAATCCATTGTTAGATTCCGCCTAACAATGGATTTATGTGATATCACATTTAAAGATCCTTCTCCGGGACTTACAATTGGTATCAGAGCTTATAGACCTATTCTAGGCTTGGTGTTAGTGATATCATTGATTCAAGGGTTATTTTAGGTTGATGATTATATAAAGAATTATGGAAATAAAGAACAGCCATTCATCATGTTCATCGGGGCTAGTTGAGATAATTTTGGTGAAGATTTTATTTGATCTCTGGTTTAAATTCGAATCTCATCATTCTCGGGATTTGACTTAATCACCTAGCTTACCAAGTCAAGGTTTTTCAGTTCTCTCGGACAACCTCTGATCGTTCTCGGGGGTTTATTAAGTGTTCTCGGCATGTTCTGATCGTTCTCGGCTATTTTTGTGTGTTCTTTGGCTTCTTTGATTGTTCTAGGCCATTTTTGAGTGTTCTCGAGCATTCTTGATCGTTCTCGGTGACTTTTGTGTGTTCTCGGGAACTTTTGATCGTTCTCAGGCAAGTATATGTTCTCGACCAACAGTCCTTCCTCTCGGGAAGATTTGGGTGTTCTCTGTTACTTTTTAAGTGTTCTCACCCAGTACTCAGAGTTTTCGGGTTTTGATTGTAATTAGGCCTGATCTTGTTGTGTAGAAACACGTTGCTATTGAGCTTCCATTAATTAATTGATCAATTCATAGTTAATCATTCAGATCAGGTTATTTGATATGTCTATGTATGTAATAGATTAAGAACGATGCTTGTGAGTAAGTAATTCAGCAGAGTAACGGCTTAAGAAAATATGTTAACACACTTAAATTATGAAGGCATGAACAACCTTTATATAGAAGACGAATGCCATTCGTTACACATGCCATTATGAATGGACTTCATTCGTCTTCATTACAATAAGTAATATAATGGTATAGCGAATGACTCATTCGCTATAATCCATTCGTTAACATTCCATGCCGAATGGGAACGTATCAATAATGATTAAGGTCCATATGTTAAACATCCTAACCGAATGGACACAAAAACTTAACTCTCATTTGTTAAACAGGCTTAATGAATGAGCAACCGTAAATTAACTAATGAGCTTGTAATTACCAAAATACGCTTAAATTATAATAATAGTAATACAAATGATTACAAATACTCTAGAAGCCCAAAATTGTGCACTAACAAACACCACCTCATCTCGTTCTCTTTGTCTTTAAATTAATTGAACCGCTTCTATTCCCAATCAGCACAACTATGAACCCAAAATGCTGACAAACCTGAACAACGCATTGGAATTGCATAGCTTTTTCATAATCTATGCGATTCGCAAAAAGAATCTTGTACTCGAACAACACCTCATTGTCTGTGTCGGATAAATTAATGAGCCACATAGGGTCTATGACTCGTATAAAGTTTGTCTTCAACCCTTTGCCATAAACAATGATCGCCTCGCCTGTTCGGTTGTTTTTGTACCATCGATTGAATGATAAATGAAGATCTTGTAGAAAGGTCTTCACCGACACTCGCTTCATCGTCTTTGGCGGCTTGAACTTCAACACAAGATTTCTCCAACCAGTTTGAGGATCAATTTCATCAATACATTTCATAGTTGGCACCTACGGCTTAAAGAACTTAAATCCGTGGTAGCCTCAAGGAGAAGATGTTGGGGAAACCATCCTAATAGTCGATTTCGACCACGATAAATGAATGGCCGATTGGAGAGTGTCCGCACATCCCACCTCGGCAGTGAGAGAACGTTAGTAATATACTTGAAGTACTGAACACCGATCTCCCACTTGATAATACATACCCGTAACTCCAAATCATAGAAACAATAGACGATGTCGCTTTTGACGGTTTGCACGGCCTTGAACGTAGTCTTCTAATTTGCTTTGGCGCATGTACTAACATCCAGCTTGTGCTGTTGATCAACCTACTGATAAGCTTCAATGATCTTCGAAGTCAGGGACTTGTTGTGATCCCCGAACCATCCCTCAGCATCAGGATCCAATGAACTTGGCCCCTTTGCTGATACTTTACCCTCTTCTTGGTTGTCTTCTCAAGATGATCATCGACATCTTTGACATGTTCTTCAGTAAATAACGAAACACATTGATCAACATTTAAACGTGTATAAAAATCAGGTTAATCCTTTGCCTTCACATCTTCAATCTCAATTTCCTCATCCTCATAAATAAACGATGTATTCCCATGTGGATTACTCACATCAAGCAGGACTTCCTCATCGTTAATTACTTCAACATCTTCCTCAGCCTCTAACGCGTCCATTTCTTCATCATTTAAACCCAACAACAGTGAAATTTCCCTTCCGTCCCGATTTTATATTTCAGCGTTATTATGGCTGGCGTTAGATCGGTCATTGATATTGTAGTCCACTTAAATCATAGAACAAACTTTCAAGCATTTTTGTGATATGATTTAGGTTCAATTAAAGCATAGATTATCAGAAACTGTCAGCATCTATTCTCGATTCAGGCTTAATTTGATTTTTAGCATGTCACCCCAACTTGACTTAACCAATATGCTTGAAGATTAAAAATTTATGATTTATCAATTTGAATAAGCAATCCAAGCTCTCAATCCCCACTACAAGGTACACCCCCGTTATCAAGCAATACAACAAGTTTCCTTTTACGAGAGTGAGTATGCACGAGTACATTTGTAGGCTTACCTACATTATATCCCCCGGGGTCCGTTTCTTACTAGTATTAAGATGCACGCAAGGGAGAACAATGCTTGACTCACAGTAGATTTTGATCAAGTCAGTAATGAGTTTGTACGAAGTACAACAGTTATCAAGTTTAATGACTTAAGATTTTCTCTAAAAGCTTTTGAAATATTAAGATTTTGAAGACCTAGATAATAAGCCGTATAAAGACTCACAGTGTCCAGAAACCGGACAAATCCCATCAATACAGGATTTCAGGCCATAAGACCATACACCATTGAAGTAATAACCATAAACTTGATTCATTTTAGTTAGAACTTTTGTTATTGGTGATCAAATTGACATAAGGCTTGAGTATGACAGGCTATTACATTTTTGTCTTCATTACCGAGACTTCTGGAATAGACTAGCACCTCTTTCAAATTGGCAATTTTTTTATGTTTATATCACATACTTTACTCTAACGGTTTGTTTAAGACCTATCAATGCACCAATGTAGCTAAACACACAATATTTTAATTTTATTTCTTTCTAGATATGGGACTAGATGATCAACGTACTATCATATTCTCTTTTTAATTCAAAAATCATTTTTGAGGAGCATTTGTATTTTTAAAATATTTGAATGTTTTTGGTTTTTCTCTATACAAAACATAAATTACAATATACACAAAACATAAATCAAAATATTTTTGTATTTTTCCCTTTTTCTCCCCCAATAAACAAAATATGGAAATAACTAAATTACAATAAAAATTGTACATATTAAAAAGTTGATTATCCGAGCTTAAGGATGTCAGCAAGAGTTTTCAATCCGTTTAAACCAAGAAAAAAGTTAAAATGAGTTTTATCAAAGGCTTTGATAAACAAATCAGCTTTCTGAAAATTAGTGTGCTCTTTCTCCAAATCGATTAATTTCTTTTAAAAACAAGCACGGATAAAATGATATTGAATTTCGATATGCTTCGTCTTAGAGTGGTGCACAAGGTTCTTCGTGATAAAAATAGCAGCTGAGTTATCAATGAATATGGCAGTAGTAAGAAACTTCAAACCGTAATTCTGCATATGCGGCTGGATCCAAAGAACCTGTGAACAGTAATTTGAGGCTACCACATACTCTGATTCTGCGGTTGAAGTGGAGACCATTGTTTGCTTTTTACACTGACATGAAACATGTTAGCTTCCTATAAATTGATAACCCGTCGTAGTTGACTTTAAGTTGATTTTGCAACACCCATAGTCCTAAACGGAAAACGCAGTGAGATCAAAGCTATCATCCCTTGGATACCATAACCCGGTGTCAGGATTACCCATCAGATAGTGAAGTATACGTTTAACCGCCGCCAGATGAGTCACTCGGGGACTCGATTGGTACCTGGAACATAAACAAACATCAAACATGATATCAGGACGAGAAAAAGTTAGAAACATTAAAGAACCTATTATAGCTCCGAATAAAGTAGGACCAACGGTATCCTCCAATTCGTCCGAATAAAGTAGAACCTATTATAGCAGTTATCTTGAATCGGCTCAAGACGTCGTTCACATATTTCGTCCTATATATGAAGATACCAAGGTTGATGAACCTGCAACCCTAAGAAGAAATTAATCTCCCCCCCGCTCATCGAACTCATCTCGAATTTTGTTTGCATTGACTTCTCAAAATCTTTACACAGCTTGTCGTTTGTTGAACCAAATATGATGTCATCGACATGTATCTGGACGAGGAGCAAATCTTCTCCAGCAGTCTTGTAAAAGAGAGTAAAATCCACAGTTCCTCGTTTGAAGCCACTATCTATCTAAGGGTCAGCAATCGTGCCGTAACAAGCTCTCGGGGTTTGGTGTAGACCATAAAGAGCATTGTTTAAACGATAAACACAGTCTGGATAGTCCGGATCTTCAAAAATAGGAGGCTATTTCACGAACACCACTTCATGCAGTTCCCCATTTAGAAACGCACTCTTGACCTCCATATGATAAACTTTAATATTCTTTAAAGCTGCATAGGCCAAAATATTCGTATAGTTTCTAATCTTGCAATAGGAGCATATACTTCCGTGTATTCGACGATGACCCCACAATAATCTTTCTTACATTTAAAGACCCATTTAGTTGGAGTATGCTTCTTAACTCTATCAAGCTTAACAATAAGATTCCAAACACCAGTCGATTAAACTGTTGCAACTTTTCTTGCATTGCTTCACCCAAGATGAATCTTCAAGCGCCATGCGAACACTCATCGGTTCCATTTGAGAAAGAAAGAGAGTGTATTTTGCAATATTCATGATTCCTGATGAATGGATATCAACATACACACAAAATACATTAGAATCGTTGGAAATAGAAATCTGATGACGTGTCCGAATTCCAACATCAAGATCACCAATGATGTTGTCCCGAGGATGGTACGTGTGAATCCAAAGTGTCAAATTCTCAGGCACATCAACATTATCATTTAAATTAGTTAGATTCTCTTCAGCATCATGAGATGATTCACCAACCTCATTAAGTTAAGGAAATGGTACAGAAGACGAATCAACAAAACGACCATCATCCGATGATAGAGAAATAACATAAGATGCATCATGATAATTATCTTGCGGAATATCATCATAAATAGAAATTGAAGCCCTTGGAGTAGAAAAACAGTTGGTTTTATAAATATGCACGCACCAAGTCTTCATCCGAATGATCAACTATGGGTGTAAAAGAGTTGAATATCCTCTCATAGTCAAACATCGAATCAGGACCCTTGCCGGCAGTAGGTGTCGTGTATCTTTGGTAATAAAAATGGTACCACTCTTTAACTCAACCCAAAGTGAAATTGAAAACAAATTTCTTAAGTGATGCATAGCCTAAGAAATAACCTTCAATAGCCTTTTCTTTGAATTTTCCCGCATCTCTTTTCAACATCGTGCAAGGACACCCGAAAGGTTCCAAAAACTTTATATTAGGCTTACGTTTAGTTAGAAGATCGTAACTAGTCTTACACTGATATTTAACTGTTAGAACACAATTGAGCGTGTAGCAAGCAGTATTCACCGCCTCATTCCAAAATTGAACAGGAAGCTTTGAATCTGCAAGCACTGTCCTAGCTGCTTCAATCAATCTTCGGTTATTCCATTCAGCCACACCATTCTATTGTGGTACATAAGGAGCACTATATTCTCGATGAATTCTCTTTTGAATACAAAAGAAGTCCAATACAGTATCCTTGAACTCCGTACCATTATCACTTCGAGTACTCTCACCTTATGTTTGTAAAGTTATTCGATCTTTGTGATTAGATTTTGAACAAGAACATGTGTCTGATCTTTAGAACTCATAAAAAACACCCATGAGTACCTTGAATAGTCATCAGTAGCAACTAGACAATACCAATCTCCAACAATACTTGCACGATTTTATAGGACCAAACAAATCCATATGAAGTCGCTCCAGAGGAGTATTAATGATTTTAATTAACTTAGACGGGTGTGACATCTTCTTCTGCTTACCCTTATTGCATGAAACACAATGATCTGTTAGCTTGCAGTGCTTCAGGGAAACCCCATCCACCAAATCATTTGTTATCAGATAGTTCATCTTTCTAACATGAATGTGACCAATACGTCTATGCCACATAATTGAGTCTTTCTCAGTTGCTTTGAGACAAAACAAGTTTCAACAGAAGTAGAAGTCGATACCTTAGTACTCATATTAAGTACATAAGTATCATTTTACCTTGGAGACCGCATAAAAACCATGTCTTCTGGAATGACATATCCTGGTGTGAGTATTATGCACTCATTGTCAGTAAATACAGTGGTATAGTTCTTATCCCAAATTTGAGAAATCTTCAGTAAGTTGTGATCCACCTTTTCACAATAGTTTACTTTCTCGAATGTAAAATGACCATTCAAAACATCTCCTTCTTTTGTAACCATTTCCCCCAAAATTCCCCATAAAAGATACATAACCCCCTTGAATATTCTTGACATTGGTTAGTAGGTCTATGTTGCCGATAATATGACAAGAGCATTCACTATCTATAATCATGTTTTCACCAGATATAGTCTTGGATAAACTCTGCACATGAAGGAAAAATGATTAGTTCAAAAAGGAAGCCCAGGCCTCAGTCATGGGCACCTCTTTAAATTTTTTTGAAGAGTTAATCTTGAAGGAATCCAAATACGGTGTAGCTGCTTGTGAATAAGTCACATGCCTCTTCGACTTTCATCACAAGTATGCATCTTAAAGTACATTTGTACAAAGCGGTTTCGTACGAACACATTTGGGTTTTAAATTAACCTTTCTTTCATTAACATGAATCACCTTGCGTGGATTCAAATTAGAAAACATGATATGAGCTTCATCATCACAAGATATAGGTCTTTTCAAAATTTCGTTAATCAGAGGAAGTGGTTTGGATTGTTCCTTGATAAAAGGATGAACATTATGCGATTTCTTCATTCAACAGTTTTTTACAATGTGACCACGTTCGCCACATAAGGAGTATGTTCTCATATTAACATACATACATTGTGGTTTAATAGAGACTGGTGTCACAGAAGGTTGATGAGAAACACCAGACATGCACTTTGTTCAAGTCATCAAACATAACAGATTTCTTTTTCATATAAAAGTCAAGGTTTGAACAATTAGAGAAACTATGTAATGTGTCAATCCCAGTCGAGTTATTAAATTAAACTTTCTTAACATATTTTAATAATAGTTTGGCTCTAACCAGTGGAACTTTTGTGTTTGATACTTTAGAAATAGCAAATGTATGCTCAACATCTTGTACCTTTGAAGTTTCATTGCTAAAGACACTTTCAACCAACTCGGGCTTGATCAAATTAAGTGGAATGTCTTTTTCAATGAACACTTTGCTAAGACCTTTTAACTTAAACACTCGACCAGTGTTTTCATTAGAAGGAGCTGGATTGATGAATCGTATCAAATCCGCATAAGAAATTTTTGGTTTTTCTGATTTTTTAGCTTTAACCTTTGATGCCTTAGTCTCTTTTATTTTAGATGTACTTGAACCGTACACAACTTTCTCAAATTAATGAGGTTCACAAAAAATGTGGTTCGAACGTGGAATATTCGATTCTTTATGTACAATTTCGGGTTCAACTACATCCTCAATAATGACTTTCTCAACAAAGACTTTGGTACTTTGAATATGCGGTTCTTGAGTTGTAGATTTAATAGTAAACTTCTTTTTGTCACTTTTTTTCGATTTCTCAATATGAATGACTGGTTTAATTACAACTTCTCCCTTTCCCGCAAATGAATTTTGGAAAATAGTCATCATGGAATGGTGGAGCAATCTCAACAAATCTTAAACCGTTTTTAGAACCCTTTTGTTTACCGTATAGTTCAATAATTTCCTTTAACAAAGGATGAATTTCTAAATTTGTCTAGTTTGCTTTTCAACTCTAGAATCTCATTTTCAAGCTCTGTTATCTTAGTTCTTTGTTTGAGAATTTCTTGAAAGTTCTGGTTTCAGCTCAGTTATATTAATTATCATTTTCAATGAATGTTCTTGTTTCAGATCATGATTACTTACAGATAATCCCTCAGTTTTATCCTTAGATTTCTTTTGTGACTCTAATGATGATCTATATGTATCATTGATTGAAGAAATTTCTTTCATTAGTGAATCATTTTGAACATTAATTAAGTCAATTTTTAACTTAAAAGTTTCACATGTAGAACATGACAAATTTTCTACTAATTTAACATAAACATATGAAGAACTGACCACATCAATTTTTCCATGCAAGAAAAAGTAGTCAGTTTCATGTTGCAAGAAACATCTTAATCCGATTTCTTTGTCAACTTCACTCTTAGATGTCAATCCCACTTCACTAGCATCTTGAAAATTTTCCACTTGATCAAACATTGCAATATTAGCTAGATTTCAATTGCCCAAAAGTCTTTGATTCCAATCAATCCCTTCAACTGTGAGTAGAGCTTGTGATCCTACAACCTTTGAAGAATCCCCCGCATAAGGTTTATCTTTCACTTCAGTAAAAGTATTTCTTGACCTTCTATCTTGAGAATAGGGTCTGTCGTATTCTTTCTTTGGCTTATCACAATCCTTAGCAAAATGAGCAAACTTTTGGAAATAATAACATTTGACCTTCAATTTGTCAAATCCAACTTGGTTTTTCAGATGGTAAATCTTTACCAATTCATTGCATAAATTTCTTCACTTTTCATACAATCATAGCCATATTCCATTTGAGGTCCATAGTCTTTAGATGGTCCGGATCAATCTGATCATAATCTTCATCAGTCAACTCACTCGTAGAAATTTTGCTACCCACCAAGTTTTCATAAGACATCATGAATTCATAGAGAAAAGCAAAATTATGTTCAGCCTCTTTCATGTGTACATTCGGTGGTGCAGTGAAGACATTAGTAGTTGATCCACTAGAAATATTATTAGAACCGGAGGCCATGAAACATACATTTTGATCGTTGTAGGAGAATGATCCATCTAGTGAAGTTTGAGTAAGAAATGCATTAATTGGAGCTGCAGAACTGCATAAAGGTAGGCAACCTCCATATAAAGTCGGTTCTTGAGTGTCTTTGGACGACTTTTAACATTACAAATCATATTCTCAATCTTCAATTTTCTGCATGAATTTCATTCCAGTTAGATCTTCATTCTTAATGAAACTATTCTCTTTAAGTACCATAATAATCGTCGAGTAAAAACTTGGAAGAGCATTTTTCACGGTATCAATATTATCAACTTCACTGGGTTCCATCTTCAGCTTATTCATTTCAGTGATAAGACGATTGAATCTTGTAATCATCTCTTTAACAGTATCTCCTTTCAATAAGTTAAAATCTCAAAATTGAAACTTTAGCATCACCTTCTTACTCTCCTAAGTATTTCCAATAGTTCTCATTTTAATGTGCTGAAACAAAGATGCACAAATTTTAGTACTTCCAACTTGATGGAAAATATTATCGGGTAATGCCATCGTCAATGTGTAATATGCCTTTGTTCCAATCTCTAAAGCTTTCTTTTCTTATTGAGAATATTGAGAAAAAGCCTTTGGAGTAAAACCAGTTGTTACATTACCAACCATGGGTACCATATAAACATTGTCAAGACATCTTGAACAGACTGGGTGTACAGACCCTAGATGTGCTCTAAATCCCATTTTGCAAAATCACTAAATTTCATTAAACGAGGAAATTTTTAATTTGTTCCGATCTCAGCATCGAGGTGTAACATTTGTTGCATCAACATGTTTTGAGATGCCAGTGCATAGAAACCAGCCATCTCAAAAGTAGATTAAAATAAATGTTTAAGGATAAAAAGTATTCAAGTTTGAAACTTAAAGATTTAAAAGGCAAACGTTTTAACTAATGGTGGTGACGAATGGAAAGTTTGTAACGAATGGGGAACAGTAGCTAGTCAAAAGATGAAAAGTATCATGAATGTACGAGAGTGACGAATGAAGTGACGAATGAGATGACGAATGACAGTAAGTCAAAAGGAATGGTGATAACGAATAAGTCTAACGAATGAAGATCCAAGTGTAACGAATCAACACCCGAATAGCTTGACAAATGTAGTAGAGGATGGTATGGTGTTTCGATAACCAATGAACTTGGAACGAATAGGTACTAGTGACAAATAGGTTGAAAAACTGTTAACAAATGAATGTTGACGAATCAGCTACAATAGCGAATGAATTTGTTATTCTGTTGTAACAAATTTGACAAGTGGCACAATTCAGTTACACCTACATAGCGAATGGCTATCCATCCTTTAGCAAATGAGTGAAGTCATCATAACAAATGAACATGTGAATCTTCAAATCTTCAAGTATTCAACAATAACTTTTCCAGATTTGATAATTTTCTTGATCTAAGCCAAGATTCATACAATTACGAAAACATGGATTATACACTCAATTGTTAACCAAATCAATAACTCTAATGCTCAAACAATCGTCTCAACCTCACGGACAAACCCAAACCTATCTAAACACACAATTCCAATCCAAAATCAGTCTGTAATCCAATAATATTCAAAACAGAAACCTTCGTTTCTTATTCACACCAAATCAATCCAAATCCATTCTAAACTCTTACAATACCTAAAAATACATAATAATCGTACATATCTAATCAATATAGATAATTGGATTTGATCTAATACCTTAGGATCTAGTTTTTGATATGCTGTTAATTTTATATGTATATATTAGTAATTGTAATAGGTATATTAGTAATACTTTAGCGAAGAATTGAGCGAGAGAGGATTTGGACAGAGTTTCACTATAATTATCTCTAAAACTTTAATTATGAGGGCATGAACAACCGTTAAATACACGATGGAGACCAATTTATTACACATCCCGTAACGAATTGGCTCTAGTTTGTTAACTTACAAGACACAGAAGGAAAGCATAACGAATCAGTGATTCGTTATGCCTCCATTCATCAACATTTCATGACGAATCGGATCATACATAACGAAGTACAGTCCATTCGTTAAACATCCTTAACTAATGGGCTTTACATATAACGAACTGGCTAATTCATTAAACATCCTTAACGAATTAGCCTATACATTAACGAACTAACTGTTTTTCCATAAATACCCTTACATTACAATAATAATAATAATAAATTACAAACGATATTTACAAAGACTCGAGACGACAAAACCGTGCACTAACAAGAACCCTTCATCTTGAGCTCCTAGTCTTTAAATTACTTGAAGCACTTTGTCTACCAATCACGACAACTACGAATCCCAAACTCGTGACATACGTGTACGAAAAGCTGGAACTGCATAGCTCGGTTGTAGTCTTCATGGCGCTCTATCAAAATCTTGTTCACGAACAACACGTCATTGTCTGTTTCTTATAATTAACAAGCGACATTGGATCGATAACTCTAATGAAACTGGTCTTCAAGCCTTTTTCCAATATAATGACGACCTCATCGGTACGATTTTCATGGTACCAATGATTAAACGTTAGGTGAAGACCCTGTTCAAAAACTTCACCAGTACGTACTTCATCGTCTTCGTTGGTTTTACTTTAAGAACGTGCTTCCTCCATCCCGTATGAGGATCAATCTCATCATTACGTTTACGGATAGGAATCCGTGGCTTAAATAATTTAAAACCACGGTTTACCGCGAAGATAAAATATTAATGAAACCATTCTGCTTGACGATCTCCATCGTGATTAATAAAAGGTTGACTCGTGAGGGTACGAACATCCCAACGTAGTAGTGAGAGAACGTCAGTAATGTTTTCATAGTACTGAACACCGTTCTCCCACTTGACAATACAGACCTTTAACTCAGAATCATATAACCAAGATACAAAATCACCTTTCACTGTCGGCACGACCTTGAATGTGGTCTTCTGATTAGCTTTAGTACGTGCGATAGCGTCCGGTTTCCGTTCTTCATTAACATACTGTACACTTCAATTATTTTACGAGCCCTTTTCCTCCGGTACTCGAACCAACCAAGAATGTCAGCTTTAGTTGGATCAGCATCACGTTCCGACATCTTGGCTTAATTCTTCGAAACCTTCTTTAAATGATCTTTAGCATCTTTGACATTTTCTTCAGTAAAGGTAGGAAAACCCTGATCAACATTGGATCGTTGATAAAGATCAGGGTATTCCTCTGCTGTTACATATTCAACCTCAATCTCCTCGTCTTCATAAACAAACTATGTATTCCCATCTGGAATAGTCGTATCCAGTAAGACTTCCTCATTGTTCACTACCTCCACATCTTCCTCGGCTTCCAAAGAATCAAGTTCTTCAACGTTCAGTCCCAACAATAACGCAATCTGTTCACGCGTTAGGGACTGATCGACGAACTGAACTTCTTCTATTTCATCATGGTTGGCAGAACTCATCACTATGACCTTCTTGAAATCCGTGAACAGGATGGTGTTAGCTTTGACAGAATTTATTGGTTGAGCTTCTATAGAGTCATGATAAACCACCAGTTGTTTATGTTTGCCTCCACCTCCGCTTGTACCAACACCAGAGGATGAGCCGTGAGCTTTTTTCAGTTCACTGCCTCCAGCACCTGAAGCATCAGGATCATCATCATCGTTCTTCAAATTCTTTAATTCGTCATCTTTGCACGTAAGTTGAAGGATGTGATCCTCCTGATCTTTAATTTTCACCCCCTGAGCCGTCACAATATCACGAATATCCTTTGTCTCCTTTTGGAAATAAGAGACAAACCCCATCATACGCCTTTGATTAATTAACATTTGCTCTTGAGCTTGATGATCGGCCGCCATTTGATTCTCATATAGGTGAATCAAACTCAAGAGCATGTTCATCTGATTTTCTGGGGCAAAGCATGAAATGATTGAGGTGCCGGCTTCACGAGACCTTGAGGACGACTAATTCTCATAAACGAGATGCCCATAGGAAGTCGTCATCATGGTCAGTGATGGAGGAATCACCGAAGTAGCAGCAGAAGGCCTTGGTATCGAAGATAAAACAGACTGAGGAATCATACCAAGCCTAGGATCTGACGTAAGCGTAGTCGTCAATGTATGTTCCGGGATGCTAGTAGTAAATGGCACCCCCGGGCTTTGAAGATTGGACGACGTGGCTCACGTGGAGCTATTGCCACCCCAGATCCATGAACCACACGACGCTTGGGCGGTTGATTGGATGGAAGTTCCTTGCCCATATGTTTTCGTTGAGCAACTGAAGAACTTGCCGCCACAACATCAACATGTCGTTGGTCACTACCTTGACCATCATCACAACCATCATCTCCATCATCACCACCTTCGTTCCCACCTGGACCCTCTTCATGTTCGAAATCTGAATCATTGTGGATCCAACGATCACCCGAAGGACATACATACGCCGGATTTGATTGATGACCAATCAAACGTTTAGTCCTTGGCGTCTCTTGTCAATACTGCTTCATCCTCTTTAACGTATCAGCAATATGATCCAACTTCAGCACGTCGTTTCGAAGCGTCGAATCAATCTCCAGATTAGGAATAAGATCCTTAATGATCAACTGAATGAAGCATGGATACATAAGGAATTTACTGCGTCAGTTTTTGACCAAGCAGTTTTCCTTAAGATGATAGAAAACCATCTCTGAGAAATTGAACGGTTTGTTCAACATCAATATGAAGCATGCCGATTGTAACATGGTCCGGCACAAGTAGTATCCACTTTTACGACCTCCAAGGTTGTGTATAAGCACATGTAATAAATACTTGTACGTGGGGGATAAGTAAGCCTTGTTGTACATGGAACGTTCAAGGTCACCAACATAGAACTCACGAAGGAACAAGCCTCAAATCAACCCCTTATCGAACTCACACTGGTTGTCCATGTTATCATCGAACTACAGCATCTGTCGTATAACCTCGGTTGTAATTACAACAGGATTCTTGTTCACCTCGGCGACTATTTGGTTTTTAGACTCAATGAAGCTAGTTGAATTCCAAAATGGTCGTATAATGCTAAAACGGATCTCTGAGTTTGCTGTAATGGCATAGTTTATGCTAGATTGAAGAATAAAGGCTAGCATATCATGAACAAATCTTTGTCAGCAAAATTCGTTCCAACAAAAGCACAAATATTGTGCTTCTTGTCAAACGGCAACAGTGGAGGTTCCGATCTTGTGGTTGTTGTACATGTTGTTGCTCGGCCACTGGAACTTCCTGGACAACTTCGTCAGCCATAACTGAGAATACATAAACCCGAGATTTAGTAAAAATAAAAATCACACAATTTAAATTATTTAATAATTTTAAATTTTGAATTTTTTGTTTTTCAAAATAAATCAAAGTATGATTCGTTAAATTTCTTAACTGATTCATTATAACAAAATAGGTACTTCGTTATAACGAATTGCTTAATTCGTTATTTTTGCAAGACCACAAATTAGACATAACGAATTACTCACAAAGGAATAACGAATTAAAGAACGAATGTAAGTTAATTCGTTATCAAAACAAGCGAAGGAGTTGATTCGTTATCCGATGCATAACGAATTGGACAAGAAAGAATGTCCATTCATTAATTGATAACGAATGGTCATCAATAATTTACAATTTTGACTAACACGAGTCAAAGTCAAAATTGAGATGAACATTGAAAGTCAAACATGCAACCCAGATTCAATTACACCATGTAGCACGATGTAACAACCTATAATTAGCACTAATCGATCGCAATATCATCGATAACAGTTATATGTTTTCCATTTTGATAAAATATCAGTGTAAAATAGATTTATTAAGGTTTCTATTTCTATGTTAAAACCGACATAAGAATCGATTTAAATACCCATGAAATGGTCATGAAATTCGACGAAAAGGATTGCATTCTGATCCTCTATAATATACAATTCTCATATGATGTTTAAAAATCGTTTTAGTGAAGATCGTTTTAGTCAATATTGAAACTCGAAGAAAGAATTAAATAATCAATTAAATAAAGAATTAAATAAATGAATAAATAAAACAACGAAACATGTGTCCCGATGAATTTTACCTTACAAATCTTACCCAACATGATAAAGTGTAATACCTTAATGTGTCTTACGCTTAAAAACACATAACTTAAAACTAACTTAAAAAGAATTAAATAATATTTAAAATGAATAATTAAAACTGAAAACCTTTTTGGTACTTTTCTTTTTCTTTTCAAAATATTTACATAAAAACCCAAAAAGCAAACATAAAGTAGAAAACAAAATGTTTTAGTATTTGTGTATGTTTTTCAAAAGCAGTACATATTTCGGTATTTTTGGTGAGTTTAATCAGAGAATCATATTGATCAAATTTCTCTTCCATCGCAGTTTTATATTTCAGCGGTATTATGACTGTCGTTAAGTCGGTCATTGATATTGCTGTCCACTTAAATCTTATAACAAACTTCTAAGTATTTTTGTGATACGATTAAATGTTTAATTAAAGCACAGAATATCAGAAACTATCAGCCTCTAATCTCGGTTCAAGCTTAATTTAATTTTTACCTTATCACCCCAAATTGACTTAAACCATTATGCTGCCGATCAAAATTTATAATTTTATAGATATTTTTTATTGATGCCCAAAGATTACTTTACCGTGAGTGAGTATTCACGAGTCAAGCTGTAGGCTTACATACATTGTGTCCCTTGGGATCCGTTTCTATTTGGTATTGAGACACACACAAGGGAGGAACAATGTATGACGAACAACGAATTTTTATCAAGTCAATAATTCAAGTTGTACGATGTACAACAATGATCAAGTTTAATGACTTTAGGTTTGCTCTAAAAGCGTTTCAAATATTCATGTATATGAATACCCAGATGATTAAGCCGCATAAAGACTCACGATGTCAAGAACCCGAATGCTTGTTAATTAATCTTATGTGTTTTTGGTGATCAGACAAATATAAGGCTTGCGTATGATAGGCTATCATATTTCTGCCATCATTACTGAGATTTTTGGTAGAGACTAACACATCTTTTAATTTGGTGTTTATTTATGTTTATATCACATACTTTACCCTAACGGTTTGTTTAAGACCTATCAATGTACCATTGCAATTAAGCACTCAGTCTTTTAAGCTTAATTCTTTCTGGACATGGGACCAGATGATCATTGTACCATCATTTTCTCTTTTTTGCTTCAAAATTCAATTTTTTGAGGAGCATAGAAATAAATTCAATCACCCAAGTTACTTTTAGTTTATAGATTAATGGCTTTCCTATCAATCCAAAAGTAGATAACAAGACCAAAACATGCAAACATGTTCTACAAACTTAAATAACTGACATAATTTTCAACGAGAGAATTAAATAAAAATGCACAACAGCCGTCCCAACTACTTTCCATTATCAGGTAAATGGTTATCCCGAACATTTACAAGTATATGTCCTTCAAATGTGAGTAAATGGAATAAATTTAAGCGAAAGTACGCAAAAAATCTTTTTGGTTTTTCTGTGTACATACATTAATAACACATTCTTTTTGTCTTTTCGCATTTTTATATACAAACAAGAACCACAAGCTTTTTGATTTTTCAAAATTTTTAAACAAAAATCACCATATTTTTGTACTTTTCAGATTTTCAATATTTTTGGATTTTCTCTATACAAACAAAATCACAATATTTTTGTCGTTTAATTTTTCACCCCTAAAAACCAAAAACATAAAAATAAATGAAAGATAATTAAACATAAATGCAATAAAGATAATTATCCTTGTTTAAGGACTTAAGCAAGAGTTTTTAATCCATTTAGACCAAGCAGAGAATTAAAAGGTGTTTTATCAAATGCCTGGGTAAACAGATCGTCTTTTTGGAAATTAATGTGCACTTTTTCAATATCAATTAATTTCTTTTTAAAACAATCCCGTATAAAATGATATCGAATTTCGATATGTCTAGTTATTGAGTGTTGCACAGGATTTTTGGTGTTACTTACAGTAGTAGAGTAATCAATGTAGATGGGAGTAGTAAAAAACTTCAAACCATAATCCCGCAAGTGTTGCTGGATCCAAAAAACCCGTGAATAGAAACTTAAGGCTGCCACGTATTCTGCTTCAGCGGTTGAAGTGGCGACTGTTGTCTGCTTCTTACACTGTCAGGAAACAAGCCGGCTTCCTAGGAAATGACAACCCGCTGTAGTCAATTTAAAATTGATCATGCATCCTCCATAATACGAATCGAAAAACACAGTGAATTCAAAACTATAATCCTTGGGATACCATAACCCGGTGTCAGGATTACCCCTCAGATAATGAAGTATACGTTTAACCGCTGCCAGTTGAGTCGCACACAAACAAACTGCAAACATTATGTCAGGCCGATAAGCAGTTAAATACATTAACGAACCTATCATCGCTCGTTAAAGGGTAGGATCTACGATATCCTCCAATTCGTCCGGTGACAAATTGTGACCCACAGGAAGAGGCGTTGAAGGGATTTTTCTGGCATTTATCTTGAATCGGCTCAAGACATAGTTCACATACTTCTTCTGATGAATGAAGATTCCATTGTCAGCTAGATGAACCTGCAACCCTAAAAAGAAGTTCATCTCCCCCATCGAGCTCATTTCAAACTTTTTTGCATTGACTTCTTGAATTCCTAACATAACTTGTCATTTGTTAAGCCAAATATAATGTCATCGACAAATATTTGGACAATGAGCCGATCATCACCAAAATTATTATAAAATAAAGGGTAGTTCAAAGTCCCTCGCTTGAAGCCATTATCAGTAAGATGGTCAACAAGTGTGCCTTACCAAGCTCTCGGGGCTTGTTGTAGACCATACAGGTCCTTGTTCAATTGGTAAACTCGGTCCGGATAATTTGGATCTTCAAAACCAAGAGGCTGCAAAATAAACACTTCCTCATGTAGTTCCCCATAGAGAAATGCACTTTTGACATCCATCAGATAAACCTTAATATTCTTGTAAGCCGCATAGGCCAAAAATATTCTTATAGCTTCCAAACGTGCAACTGGAGCACATACTTCAGTGTAATCAATGACTTCTTGCTGATGGAAGCCTTGAACCACTAACCTTGCTTTGTTTCTTGCGATCACTCCACGATCGTCCTTCTTGCATTTAAATACCCACTTCGTAGGGAATGGCTTCTTAACTCTAACGGGTTTATCAATGAGATCCCATACACCGAGTCGATTAAACTGTTGCAACTCTTCCTGCATCGCTTCTACCCAAGATGGATCTTCAAGCGCCTTACGAACATTTGTTGGTTCTACTTGAGATAGAAAGCAAGTGTATTTTGCGAGATTCATGATTCTCGAGGAATGCATATCCGCATACGCACACAATATGTTATTATTAATTGAATTAGCAACTTGATGACGTGTTTGCACACCTACATCAAGATCACCAATGATGTTATCTCGTGGATGATAAGTATGAATCTGAAGAGTAGGATTCTCAAACACAACAACATTGTCAGATAAATTAGTTAGATTCTCCATAGCATCATGAGACGATTCACCAATCTCATGTGTTTCAGAAATTGGAGCCGAGGAGGAATCAACAAAATGACCATCATCCAACGAGATAGAATTCACATCAGATGTATTATGAAGATCATCTTGTGGAGGTTCATTGTAATTAGAAACATATGATCTTGGAGGTAAGTATTGATCTTCTAGATAAGCACGCACCAAGTCTTCATCTGGTTGTTCAACTATTTGAGTGAATGAATTAAATAAACTCTCATAGTAAAACAACCAATCAGGTCCTTTACCTTGGGGAGGTGTGGTATATCTTTGGCATTAAACATGGTACCACTCCTCTACACAGCCCGAAGTAAAGTTAAATACACGTTTCTTAGGTGATGCGTAACCTAAAAAGTAACCTTCAATTGCTTTTTTTCAAAGTTCCCCAAATCTTTCGTCAACTAACTACAAGGACACCCAAATGGTTCCAAGTACTTTACGTTACGCTTGCGCTTGTTGAGAGGTTCATAACTCTTCTTTTGAAGCTTCTTCACAGTCAAAACACGATTGAGCGTGTAGCAAGTAGTATTCACAGCCTCGTTCCAGAATTGAACATGAAGCTTAGAATCTGCGAGCATTGTTCTTGCAGCTTCAATCAATGTTCTGTTCTTCCTTCCAGCCACCCATTCTATTGTGGTGCATAAGGAGCACTGTTTTTTCGGTTGAATCCTTTTTGAATGCAAAAGAAATCCAATACATTATTTTAAACTCTGTACCATTATAACTTCGAATACGTCTCACTATCAGTTTGTATAGTAATTCGATCTTAGTGATTAAATTTTGAACCAGAATGGGTGTTTGATCTTTTGAACTCATAAATAATACCCATGAAGATTTTTAATAGTCATCAATGACAACTTAACAATACAAATCACCATCAGTACTCGCACGATTCATAAGACCAAACAAATCCATATGAAGTCAATCTAGGGGAGTGTCAATGGTATTGATTAATTTAGACGTGTGTGACTTCTTCTTCTGTTTGCCCTTTTTACAAGCAACACAGTGATCAGATAACATAAAATGTTTCAAGGAAACACTATCAACATGGTCATTTGCCATTAAATAAGTCATTTTCTTAACATGAATATGACCCATTCTTCTGCGCCAAAGAATTGTGTCTTTTTCTGTTGCCTTAGAAACAAAACACGTTTCAACAGAAGTAGATACTTTAGAAGTCATGCTTAACACATAAATAACGTTTGAACGAGGAGATCGCATAACTACCATATCCTCAGGAATGATGTATCCTGGTTTTAGTGTTATACACTACTAATCATTAAATACGGTACTGTATTTCTTATCACATATTTGTGACACACTCAACAAGTTGTGATCTACTTTATCACAATAATTAACCGTTTCAAACGTGATGCTTCCATTTGACACATCACCTTCCTTAGTGATCATACCACCCGAATAACTAGCAAACGCCATATACCATCCTTGTATATATTTGACATTTGTTAAAAGATTGATTTTGCCGGTAATGTGATGAGAGCATCCACTATCTATGATGCAGTTTTCACCTGAAATAGTCTTGGATGAACTATGCACATGAATTAAACTTTATCAATTCAAAAAGGCAACCCAGGCCTCAGTCTTAGGCACCTCTTGAGTTTCTCTTGAAGTCTTAGCAGTTAGTGAATCAAAGTGTGATTTAGCCGCTTGTGAATAAGTCATAGGTCATTTCGACTTTCGTGTCAAGTATGCAGCTTGAACTATATTTGTATTCATATTTTTGCAAATTGGTTCTACACGAACGAATTTGGTCTTTAAATTACTTGCATTTTTATTAACATGAACCACCTTACAAGGATTCACATCAAAAAGAATAATATGTGTTTCATCATCAAAAGACATCGGTCTTTTCAAGGTCTCCTTAATCACAGGAACGGGTTTGGATTGTTCCTTGATAACAGGATGAAAATTTTGGGATTTCTTCAGACCATAGTTTCTGACTGCGTGACGTTGTTCACCACAGAGAAAACATGTTCTCATGTAAACACGTTCACGTGACGGTTTAGCAGAAACATATGCAACCGAAGGTTGATGATAAACACCAGCATTGGGACCTTTGTCCAAGTCATCAAAATGACACACATTTCTTTTTCATGTAGAATTAAACAGTTTGAAAAGCTCTGTAAGGTGTCAGTTCTATTTGATTTAACAAACTGAACTTTATTAGCTGATTTTAATAAATTTATAGCTTTTATCAAAGGATCTATCATTTTTGATGTCTTGGAGTTCACAAACTTGTTTTCAAGATCTTGTAACTTAGAAGTTTCATTGTGGAAGACACTTTCAGTCAATTCGGGCTTGATTAAATTAAATGGGATGTCTTTCTTAGTGAAAACCTTACCTATCACTTTAAGCTTGAATACACTACCAGTAAAAGGCTTGAAAGAAATAGATTGATAAAACGCAACAAATCTTGATCATAAATATTTGGTTTTTCTGATTTCTTATCCTTAACTTTAACTGGTTTCTCCTTTTTCATATGAGATGTGTTTGAGCCTTACACCGCCTCCTTAAATTCATGATGTTTACAAAGAATGTGATTTGAACTTGGAATGTTCTTGTCTTTGTGTATCATTACGGGTTCAAACACATCCTCAATGATAACTTTCTCAACATTCTAATCAAAAACTTTGTTACTTTCAACATGATGTTTTTGAGTTGACGATTGGGCATTAACATTATCAGTGTTTACTTGTTTAGGTTTTTCTTTATCAACAGATTCATTAATAACAGTTCTCTTTTCCCCCAAATGGGTTTGAAATATAATCGTAATGAAACGGTGGTGGTACTTCAACAAAACCTACACCCTTTTTAGTATCTTTTTGTGTACCAGTTACTTCTATAATATCATTTAGCAAAAATTATGAATTTCTAAACTTGCCCAATTTACTTTTCAACTCAAGAACTTCATTCTCATGTTCTGTTATCTTCGTTCGATGTTTAAAGATTTCTTGAAATTGCTGATCGTGAATTGTCATTTTAACATACAACTCAGCTTTCAGTGCATGGTTTACTTATAGACAATGCTTCAATTTTCTCCCTAGATCTCATTTCAGATTCTAATGATTGTCTATAAGTATCATTGAGAGAAGCAATTTCCTTCACCAAAAGGTCATTATGCTCTTTAAGCGATTCTAACCTAGGCTTAGTAGTTTCATAATCAACAAAGGGCACATTTGCAGATAAATTAATGGAAGATGAAGAAGAAGAACTAACCTCATCGATTTTGGCCATACATGCAAACGTGGTTGGCTGCATTTGACACGATTCATAAGAATCAGATTCCGTGTCATTGTCAAATGATAACTCAATCCCATTTGCGTCTTGAAAGCTCTCATTCATCTAGATCATAGCCAAGTTCGCTTGATTATCGCTTCACAACAATCGTTGGGTCCAATCAGTCCCATCAGCAGCAGAAAGCAGAGCTCGTGATTCCAAAGCCGAAGGTTTACTGCCAGAAGGTTTATCAGCATCATTACCTTTTTCACATAATTACTATCTTGACTTCGAGGTCCATTGTACTCTTTCTTGGGTTTGTCATACTCTTTGGCAAAATGGTCAAATTCTTGCCGGTTATAGCACTTGACTTTTAACTTATCAAACACAACCCTCTTGTTCAAAGATGGTAGATCTTTCTCTGTTCTTTGCATAAACTTCTTCACTTTTCTCAATATCATTGTCATGATCCACTTAAGATCCATAAGTTCCAAATAATCAGGGTCGATTTGGTCATAATCTTCATCGGATAACTCACTCGTGGCAATTTTGCTACCAACCAAATTCTCATACGAAGTCATGAAAGCACACATAAAGGAAAAATTATGTTCAGCTTCTTTCATGTTCACGTTTGGTGTTGCAGAAAATTGTCTTGCTATAGCAGACGTTCCAGAACCTCCAGAGTTATAAGTGTATCCAAATGCCAAAAAGCATACATTAGGATCACTATAAGTTGTTGTTGATCCATCATTTGCATTCTGAGTGAGGAATGCGGTGATCGGAGATGCAGTGCTACGTAAAGGCATACACCCTCCATAAAAAGATGGATCTTAAATTTCTTTAGATGATTGAAACTTCAAATCATATTCTCTAGCTTCAATCTTTTGAATAAATTCTGAAGCCGTCATATCTTCGTTTTTAAAGTAATTATTTTCCTTCAACACCATCAGAAAAGTGGAATATGAACTAGGTAAAACATTTTTAACCGTCTCCTTCTTGTCAGATTCAGAAGGTTCCATCTTTAACTTATTCATCTCAGGTATCAAGTGATTAAACCGAGTAAGCATTTCCTCAACAGTTTCTCCATTTAGTAAGTTAAAGTTTCGGAGTTGGAACTTTGAAATTACTTTCTTGTTCTCTTCAGTATTACCCATGCTTCTCGTCTTAATGTGCTGAAACAATGAAGCACAGATCTTGATACTCCCAACTTGATAGAATATGCTATCGGGTAAAGGCATAATAAGAGTTGAATGTGTTTTAGTCTCAATTTCTAAATCCTTCTTTTCCTCTTGTGAATACTGAGAAAAAGCTTTAGGAGTAAACCTGTTGTTTCATCACCAAGCATTGGTACAGTTTAAACATCATCAAGACATCTAGAGCAATCGGGATGCACAGAACCAAGATGTGATCTGCTTTCCGCATGTAGGTGTAACATTTTTGAATGTGATCTGCTTTCCGCATGTAGGTGTAACATTTTTTGCATAAGTACGTTATGAGATACTAGCGCATAAAAGCCAACCATTGTAGTTAACAAGTTTAAATTTAACAAAAATCCAAACTTGAGGGTTAAAAGTGAAACTCCAGTAACGAACTAGAAACAGTTAACTTGACTAACTATGTGAAGTATGGATAACAAATTGAGAATAGTAACTTAACAAATCAGATGAGGTCTGGATAACGAATCAGGAACAGTATTATGAGCAATTAGTAACGAAATAAGATTATCGAATCGGTAACGAATCACAGACACGTCACTAGTGAATCACTAACGAATAAGAAGAATGACTCAATGACGAAACATTGACGAATTAAGATGAATAAGTAATGAGTCACTAAATGAATCAATAAGCGAATTTATAACGAATTAATGATGAAAATGTAACGAATTAGTGAACACGAATTGGTAACGAATTAGTGAACACGAATTAGCTACAATAAGCACGAATAAGCTACTGTAGGTAACGAAGTGACTACAGTGAATAACGAATGAAGTTGTTATTCAGTTGTAACAAACTCGCCACGTGGCACGAATCTGTTAAGGACTTATAGCGAATCAAGACACGTGGTTGAAAAAATAACTATAACGAACCTTCAAACCTTCAAATCTTCAAACAAATTTCCAGAAATATGGAAATTTCCCAGATACCAGATCAACCAAAACCCAAACTAAAACACGTAATTGCTCGTAAACAAATCGCGAATCCAACCATACGTTCCTGTATACTCTAATCGATCACACAAACACTAATTACCACATAACCATTCCCCTGTTCCGTACACTTACAGTTCCAATCCAAAACCAATCCAATCAACCTCAATTCACAATCCAATTCACACACACTTTACTAAAACCTTGTCGAACACAATCCAAACCAAAATCAGTCCATAATTAACAGTATCAACTGTTAATTCAACCAAATTCAATAAAAATTTAATGAACCCGAAAAGTAATCAAATAAACTTCAATTACATATCCAATAACACTTAATTAAGAGGAATCTAACAACCTAATGCTCTGATACCACTTGAAAATACGTAGTAACAGATCAAATCAATATAGATAATCGGATTAGATCTAATACCTTAGGATCTAATTTTTGTAATAGTATATTAATAATACTTTAGCGAAGAATTGAGCGAGAGAGGATTTGGACAGTGTTTCACTATAATTATCTCTAAAACTTTAATTATGAGGGCATGAACAACCCTTAAATAGACGATGGAGAACAATTTGTTACACATCCCGTAACGAATTGGCTCCAATTCGTTAACTTACAAGACACAAAAGGAAAGAATAACGAATCAGTCCCATTCGTCAACATTCCATGAGGAATGGGAACATACATAATGAATTACAGTCCATTCGTTAAACAACCTTAACTAATGGTCTTTACATATAACGAACTGGCTAATTCGTTAAACATCCTTAACGAATTACCCTATACATTAACGAACTAACTATTTTCCCATAAATACCCTTACATTATAATAATAATAATAAATTACAGAAGATAATTGCAAACACTAGAGATAACAAAACTGTGCACTAACATTACCTAAATTTAATCACCACAAACAATACAATACCAAAATCCGAATCAAATTTCAATCAAATCAGCCTCTAATTAACATCTCAGCATGTTAATTCAGCTAAATTCAATAAACTCAAACTTGGATCTAAAATTAACCCTCAATCGGTAAATTATCAATCAAGAACATACGTTAACACACACTTAAGTTATGAAGGCAAGAACAACCCTTATATAGAAGACGAGTGCCATTCGTTACACATGCCGTTATGAATGAACTTCAATCGTATTCATTATAATTAGTAATATTATGGTATAGCGAATGACTCATTCGCTATACCCCATTCGTCAACATTCCATGACGAATGGGAACGTATCAATAACGATTAAGGTCCATTCGTAAAACATTATTAACAAACGGACACATATAACAACTTAACTCTCATTCGTTATACATACTTAACAAATGAGCAACCATAAATTAACGAATGGGCTTGTAATTACTAAAATACCCTTACATTATAATAATAATAATTACAAACGATTATAAAGACTCGAGATGACCAAAACCGTGCACCTACATGTTGGGCCTTAGAGTTCTCTGAGTGTCACACCCCGACTAGGTAGCTGCGGAAGCGTAATACGGGAATGTAACAGATAACTCTAGTATTAACCACATTGCTTATAAAGAATATCAACAAACTAATTCACATCATATTACATTGGTTGGTACAATGTTTACAAACTAAGTGAAAAATAGAAAACTAGTTCTCGACTTCTTATTCTTTAATATATACTTGTATCTATTCACAGCAATTCAACTTCAGTCCTTAACACCAAGCACGTGAGCGATTATTCCATCTTTAGCTCACCTGAAAAGTATGTTAAAACGGGTCAACTACGTCTAGTTGGTGAGTTTCAAGATTCACGAGTATGTATGAAAATCAGTATACGAGTTCATGAAGTTCACAGTATGTAAGTAAGTAAGTAAGTATGTATGTATGTATGTATGTATGTATGTATGTATGTATGTATGTACGTACGTACGTATGTATGTATGTATGTATTTATGTACGTATGTATGTATGTAATTATGAATGTATTTATCTATGTATGTATGTATGTATGTACGTATGTATTTGTAGGATGTTTTTATACTACGCCACAAGTGAAACCGAAATGAGCTAAAACGCATGGCCACCCTTGCCCATGTACTCCCATTGGCATTTAACAGCCACTTTGCCCCAAGTATGTACAATGTCTAACACCACATAGCAGAATGTAATAAGATTAAATGACAATGTGCAACTAGGATAACAAGTTCCGGCATACCCCTCCGGCTGTGTTATTTGAGTTTGTCAAACCGATAGTAATATCCACACGTCACCGGCGCGAAGTTAATCAGTTGTGTTTGTGGGGACTTTCAAGTGTTAGTACTTAGAAAAGTCACATCATCACAATTTTTCAAGTATATACGTATATGTAAACACGCTTTTCACCCCAAAAGTTCGTAAAATAATTTAGAAAGTGGGGTCATGAAACTCACCTTATCATAGTACTGATTGGTTACACTTGTACTATGTATAATGCCTTGACTATAGCTCGTATCCTATAGTAGTACTGTCTTTAAACTCAATCGGGCAGTATAACTAGTCTGGGTATAGCTGTTACGCCCCGAACATATTAGTAGTCTTAGATTGTGACGTTGTACTTTATGAAATATTTAAAACTAGATTTTGTTCAGTTGCATCATTTTTCATGCCTAGTCAAGTTGATCGTTTATGCGTTTCAGAAATAGGTAAGAACACACAAACTTAAGTGTAACACCCCGAAACCGCAGCGGAAATGTAAACGGGATGCAACAGACACCTCTGATATCAACCACATTGTTTATAAAGAAAACTGAATACATTAATATACTTCAAATTACATTATCTCGTATTTCATTACCGTCTAGGTGATACACACATTATACCATACGATACATAATTCTATTTATTATAATATATCCTAACATCCCGCACGCAAATCTTACACACATCAAGCACTTAGCACGTAAGCAATCACTTCATCTTAATTGTACCTGAAAAGCAAGTGAGAAAACGGGTCAACTACGAATAGTTGGTGAGTTTCACAATTCGAGTAAACCATGATAAATCATTATCAAAATATAATATTATCGATGTAATTATGCTGAGCCCACAAGTGAAACCTCTGACTATCACACACAACCCCCGTGGCATATCCCCCGCCCACGGACCTGCCACAAACTGCTATGTCTAACATTACATAGCAAAATATATATAACAACAAAATAGACATGTGCAACTGGCTGGGAAACATCAGCAAATCCATGCCGGACCAGTTGGGTTTGTCAGACCAATAGTACTATCCACACTCTATCGGCTTTCAGTTAATCACTCGTGTTCCGGGGCCTTAGAATGTTAGAAACTCAGACAATTACCATCTTAGTACATTTCCGTACGATTCCCGTACAATAAAATATATATAAATCCACGCAATTCCATGCGTTCAGTATGTACTTAAACATTTCAGTAGTAACATGCTTCCGCCCCGGGAAAATATTTGAAAACAATTCAAAAAAAGGGGCTCGTGAAACTCACCTTAGCACATGCAAGCAGGTAACAACAATCATTATCAACTAACACGTCCAAATCTTGTAATATGATCCCTACGATCGTTATTATACAATTATTGTTTATATAATCTTTAACCGTGTTAACCGGTACATCTGGGGACACTGTTAACCCAGTACTGTACCCATTCCGGGGGCAATGTTAACCCAGAAACACTTCTCCGGACTCAGATTGTGATATCGTTTAGAGTTCCATGGTCACAATTACTATTAGTCGTTTTTCTCGTTTTACGTGCCTAGCACGGTTATCCGTTTTTACGTTTCAAAAATAAGTTTGGTCACACACGACCCGAAAGTAGTGGTTGACTGATAATTTAATTAAAGTTGTGAAATTTGAGCTCGGTTTAGACGCCCCGATTGGCCGCGGGACCCGTTTCCGTCTTTAGCGTACCGGAAACTGTTAAATCGGACAAAAATTACTCAAATCATCCGAATTATTTTCGGATGATTTATTTTTACTTGTTTAACTCATTTATATGAAAATAGTCCATTTTTAGGGTTTTTATACACCAGTCAGCTCGTTTAAGCGAGCTTTACCGGTTCACTCGTTTTAAGCTTTAAAAGTTTGTTTTTGCACAAATAATTATCCGTTTAATCTCGGATCTTGAAATTTTGCACAAAAGACTTTTTGACAGTGGGAAATTTTATAAAAATATTTCCAGAATTAATTTTTATATTTAAAATTTATTTATCTATTTTTAAACACCATTTAAACACTAAATATGTCGTAAATACCAAACGACCTTAGAAAAATCCCAAATTTTTCCTGGATGACCCCTGCCATCCCCATAGTCCCCTGTAATTTTTCCAGAACCAAAATCTATTTTTACATGCCATTTTCACTAAAACCGAGCTAGAAAGCCCTAGAACTCGTTTAACCGAAAAGCCTACTTAGACTTCTCCAACTGACCTAAACTTTTGTGTGTGACATATACATGATATAAAACGCTTATCTGAAATTTTCCAGAATTTTGCATGATATTTAACTATTTTTCACCATTTTTAGCCAAAACCAAGCATTAAATTCACCAAATATTCATCCTTTGTCCAAAAATTACCAAAACTTCACAGAACTCTTATTTTCAGGTGTTTAACACCTCTGTAAAATTTCATGACCTAACTCTAAACCATCAACAATCTGTCCAAATCTCCAAAACCGAACATAAACCGAATATACCTTTCGTTTTCCGCCACTACAAGCTACAAACTCTTCTTTCCGCCTTATCTACCACTAAACATAGAACCTACAACCAACATACCACAATACCAAGCAAGTTACACTCACGATTAAGCCTCTTACAATATAGTTTCGGCTATGATTCAAAAACAAAGATTTAAACCGTAAAAATTCGTTCTTGGTTCGTTTAACTCCTTTCTTGGACCAAGATCCCTTGTATAACCCGTATACATCACTTGATCATGCAAGAATCGGTTTTCATCTTTGAAACCTCATTTTCTTGCAAATAAACTCAAGAAACGAAGATAGAAACGTAAATAACTCTACTTTTTACCTCGGTTTTCTTGCTAAAATCTTGGGTTTTAGTTCATACTTTGGAGAGGATTGATGGATCTTGAAGGGTTTGTGTAAAAAAAAGAAATGAAAGCTAGGGGATAACACCCCCATTCCGATCGGAAATAAGGAGGTGGTGGGGTGGGACCCACCTCTCCATTCTTGGCCACTCATTTGGATTCTCGAAATCCGGATAATGTTTTGGATAATCTTGTTCAGTTCGTTTTTCGGTTAAATGTCTAATTCGGCTTAAAACGAGGTTAAAACGGTCGTTTTTATCTTAAAAATGAAATTTATATAAAACTGATTTAAAAACTTTAAAAACTTAAACCATGACATTTATTAACTTAAAACATCATATTATTAATAATTGCGCATCTTTTTCGGCTTGATCGATCGTCCCTTGCTTGGTTTGGTATTAAAGTTTTCGTTTAATGTACCGACGTACCATTAAATCGAAATTCTTTTTCTGTGCCGTACTTTACTTATCCCGAAGCATTAATGCTTCGTAAAATCACTAATTTTTATAGATATCGTCTATAATTGAACCCTCGATTCGTTCGGGTTTCAATAACTATCGATCGATTAATCGCATATTCAATACGATGAATTATATATTCACGTACAATCAATACAGTGAACCATGTATTCTCGTATAATTACTATGGTAATTCATGTACCCGACATTAAATATGACGAACTATTGTCTACCGGTTAGGGTATACCGGGTTTCGTCGGAATCGTTACATTAAGTAAACATACTGTTTGATAAAATGATTTGATTTATAAAGGAATTTTAAACTTTCGGTATCTGGATTGATCGCATGGTTCGTTTCCGTTTTCATACGGGTTTGATTGTTTAAAACGCGTGAAATTCACCCGAAATGCCCGGAAATCTAGTAAAAAGTTCGTTATAATCAAATTCATCCAAAACTTTGATATTTGACCACTTTTGATGTTTTGACATAGCAGTCAGTTCGTTAAACACAAAACTACCGATTTTGTTAAAAATTCAGAATTTTTATAAAACCTGTAGAAATATTTAAAAATATTTATAGAATTTTTATACTTAGCTATTTGTTTACAAAAATTCATATGTGTTATAATTAACTTATAAATACCCCGTTTATGTCAAACGATTCCCCAAAAGTCCTATAATATTTTTATGTAGTCATAATGCCATAACACAACCCCTGTAAAATTCCCAGAACCTAATTTTTTGGACAAAATACCCTTTTGTGCATTTTACGCCTGTTAAAACTCGATAAAAACACAAATGCACAAACAACCCTTAGATATTTCCAAATGATCCTATATTTTCCAGTGATATTACCAAAATATTTCTGAGTCACAAACAAAATTTCATAATTTTTCATGAATTTTAACTATTTTTCCCAAATAAACGCTAATAAACGGTAATAAATTCACCAAATATTCTTCGTCTATTGAAATGTTACCAAATTTGAACAGGGACTCACTTTTGTGATCCCTAATGTCCCAACAAAGTTTAAAAAACTAAAAACAAGCACGTCACAACCTAATTCTAAACAGCCCTAAACGAGTAATATGGTAATTACCTTGTCGGTTTTCAATAATTTTCGGTGGTTTTATCGACTCTCTGGGTCTTGGTTCCCAAACTCAGTGTATATACATATCATATAACACAAAACTGAGAATAAATCATCCATAGTCCAACCTTGTTAATTAGGGTCTCGGTTAGGGTTTCCAATCAAAGTTTTAAACGGTAAAAACGTCATATTCATGTTCTAATCCGTGTTTTTGGTCAAAAATCCATATAGTTCTACTTTGTAAACATGTTTAACATCAAAACATGATTATAGTTGATTTTCAGGTTTTTGGATGGTTAAACATGTTTAATACTAATCAAAACCTAAATTTCTATGTTTAAAGTATGCTAATCAATTGAAATTTCATGAAAATAATAAGTTTACCTCAAGGGTTTTGCTGCAAGGGTGAAGAATTCAGCTGTTTTTTGTTTGGTTTAGTATTGGTGTGAAAATATCTAAAGGGACAAGCTAGTTTAACAAGCTTTATACAACGGGGTCCCACCCCATATTTGCGGCCGGCCCAAAGAAGGGCCCATTGGGCCTCTCCTTTGGCCCATTAATGCCTCGGTTTTCGTGTCACATGTAAATCTCATTCCAAAAATTAATTCAGGTTTTGTTTTTTGCAAGAAAACTAGTTCGGGTGCAAAAAACAGAGCAAAAATGAATGTTTTTCAACCTATTTTTGTAAAATAAGAAAAACGTACTGGCTCGTTGTAAAAATCCAAAATATTTTCACTTAATGCTTAAAACATCTTATATAAGTGTTCCATAAGTCTTTTTCGGCTTGACGGATGTTTCAATGCTCGTTTTGTTGTAAACGATTGCGTTTAAAGTCATAGCGTATTGTTAAACGAAACCTTTTTCGTTTAAATGGTTTTAAACGTACTGCAGCCTAATTATCAATATGTTAGCCACTATAATATATATATATATATATATATATATATATATATATATATATATTTATAACTCATAGATGACCCCTCAGTGTATATACGAGTCATAATCAGTATCGGGCGGTTACTCGTTTAATCGTTACGAATTAACCGATTATTAGTTTACTTGCTACGTAATGAATAAGGTATACCTCGTTTTGTCACGAATATCACATCTCCCCCCGTTAAGAAATTCCATCCCTGAAATTTTATTTGTCAACGGTTTTCTTTTTAGGAAACAGGTGAGGGTATTTCTTTCGGAATTCGTTCTTTCGTTCCCATGTAAATTCATCATTTCGTTCCCAAGTAAATTCATTTACCTTAACATCTTCCAGTGGTACTATTGTTGTTTCATCGGTCAGACTTTTTTTCAAATTCGACACATGAAAACACATTGTGAATAGTGCTTAGTTCTAAGGGGAGTTTTCATCGGTAAGCTACGGTACCAATTTTAGCAACAACCTAGAAAGGTCCTATGTATCTCAGAGCTAATTTGCCGGTCTTTTCAAACCTTGTAACACCTTTCCAGGGGGACACTTTCAGAAACACATTATCGCCTATTTCGAAGGATAGCGGTTTTCTACGAAAATCGGCTTAGCTCTTTTGTCGATCACGGGCAGTTTTTAGTTTTTGTTTAATCTTATGAATCTTATCGGTTGTTTCTTGACTCAAATAGGATCTTGAAATTTGAGCATCACCCACTTCCGTCCAACAAAGTGGTGATCTGCATTTTCTCCGTATAATGCTTCATAAGGAGCTGCTTGTATACTATTGTGGTAACTATTATTGTAAGAGAACTCAATGAGCGGGAGGTGTTGATCCCAGTTCCCTTTGAAATCCAGTACAAAAGCATGAAGTAGATCTTTTAAGGTTTGTATTATTCGTTCGGATTTACCATCTGTTTGGGGGTGGTAAGCGGTACTCAGGTCTATTCGGGTTCCCAGAGCTTCTTGAACTGCTTGCTAAAAATGTGAAGTAAAATGAATGTCTCGGTCTGAGATAATCGAAAGTGGTACTCCGTGTCGGGATACAATTTCGTCAATGTAAATTTGGGCAAGTTTTTCGGTAGTGTGGTTGTTACGGATCGGAATGAAGTGTGCGGATTTGGTTAATCGGTCTACTATTACCCATATGGCATTATTTCCTCGGGAGGTTTTGGGAAGGTGTGTTACGAAATCCATGGTGATTTTTCCCATTTCCATTATGGGATTTCAGGTTGTTGTAACATTCTCGAAGGTTTTTAGTATTCGGCCTTAACACGAGCACAAGTTGCGCATTTACTTACATATGTGGCTATATCCTTCTTCATACCAGGCCACCAGTAAAATTCTTTAACGTCTTTATACATTTTATCGGTACCTGGATGAATAAAATACTTGGACTTGTGCGCTTCATCAAGTACCAATTCTCTAAGATCATGAAGAGTCGGAATCCATACTCGATTTTGAAGTAATATATTTCATCGATTTTGTTTTCAAAGTTCTTTTCGTTGCCGTGCAATTCTTCTTTTTCTAATTGATCTTCTTTTAAGGATCCATCTTGAGAAACGCGAATTTGTTCGATAAGGCTATTCTGGACAATCATTCCAAGCTCCCGTACTCTTAGGGGTTTAATTCGTCACTTCCGACTTAATGCATCAGCTACTATATTGGCCTTACCTATATATTATTTAATTTCACAATCATAGTCATTTAACAGCTCTACCCATCTTCTTTTCCTCATGTTCAGATCTTTCTGATCAAATATGTGTTGTAGACTTTTGTGGTCCGCATAAATGGTACATTTGGTGTCGTACAAGTAGTGTCTCCAGATTTTCAATGCAAAAATAACTGCTCCCAATTCCAGATTATGAGCTGTATAGTTCTTCTTATGTACTTTTAATTTTCGGGAAGCATATGCTATTACTTTCTTCAGTTGCATCAGTACGCATCCTAAACCTTTACGAGATGCGTCACAGTAGACTACCAAGTCACCAGTTCAATTTGGGAGACTTAATATTGGAGCTTCACATAACGTCTGTTGTAACGTTTGGAAGGCCATTTCTTGTTCTTCTCCTCAGTCATATGTTCGATCTTTCTGAGTTAGGAGTGTTAAAGTTTGGGCAATGCTTGAAATGTTTTCAATAAATCGACGGTAATACCTGGCTAATCCCAAAAATTGGCGAATTTCTTTTGGTGATTTAGGTACTTGCCTATTTTTAATAGCCTCAGTTTTACTGGGATCTACTTGGATTCCTTGTTGATTCACAATGTGTCCTAAAAATTGTACTTCTTGGAACCAAAATTCACATTTGAACAATTTGGCGTATAACTTTTCTTGCATCAATAATTCCAAGATTACCCGTAGATGTTGTTCGTGTTCCTCCTTACTTTTCAAATATATCAAAATGTCATCGATAAACACTATCACGAATCTGTCAAGGTAGGGTTTGGAAACTCGGTTCATGAGATCCAAAAATACTGCAGGTGCGTTGGTCAATCCAAACGGCATAACCAAAAATTCATAGTGACTTTACCGAGTTCGGAAGGCTGTTTTGGATATCTTCCTCTTGAATTCTTATTTGATGATAACCAGATCTGAGATCGATTTTCGAAAAATACTTTGCTCCCTGAAGCTGATCAAACATGTCATCGATTCGAGGTAAGGGGTATCTGTTCTTGATAGTTACTTTATTTAACTCCCGGTAATCAATACACATCCGAAAACTTCAATATTTCTCTTTCACAAATAACACGGGTGCTCCCCATGGTGAATAACTAGGTCGTTTTAAAGCCCCTATCTAGTAGCTCTTGCAATTGGTTGGACAGTTCTTGCATTTCACAAGGTTCAAGTCGGTAAGGTGCTTTAGCGGCTGCTCCTGGTATTAAGTCAATACGGAATTCAACTTGTCGAGTCGGGGGTAAACCAGGCAACTCATCGGGAAATACATCTGAATATTCGTTTACCACTGGGATGTCTTCTAATCATTTTTCATCGGGGTCCTTCACTGTTACACTTGACAAGTATAATGTAAAATCTTGGCCAAATACTTTAGTGCCTTAAGTTGGGATATGAGAGGCAACATAGTACCAGAATTCTCACCTTGAATGATGATTGCCTCATAATTCGAAAGGGGTATCCTAACAGTCTTATATTAATAAATTATTTCAGCTTTATGCTTAGACAGCCACTCCATACCTACTATAACATCAAAACTTCCTAATTTCACTGGAAGTTAATCAATAAGATACGGGTGGTCGTTTAGGATAAGGGAACAGTTTTGGACTATTCGGTTAACAAGTATAGACTTACCGTTAGCGAGTTCTATAGTGTATGGTTTTCTTAGCTCACTAACTAGCATATTTTCTGAAGGTAAAAAGTTAACAGGTACGAAACTTCTATCGGCGCTTGAATCAAACAAAAATGAAGCATACTGACAGGAAACTAAGAATGTACCTGTTACCAAGTTCGGATCATGATGCGCTTCACCCGATCCTATTACAAATGCACGTCCCCTAGCTGCGTTGGAAGTTGATTCTTGTGTTTGGTTATGTCCTCTTACTGCACCCTGATTCAGCTTGGGGAAGTATCTACGATATTGTTCTGTACTACCACATTCGTAGCAGGTACGGAGGTTCCTGTTAGGTGGGGCTTGTTGATTGAGTTGTGGTCGGGTTGGCTGAGGTCGAGGTGGTTGGGTTGGTTGTTGTGGTCGGTTTACATTATTAGTGGTGGTTCTACAATTGGGTGCTTAATGTCCAGTTCTTCCACACTTGTGACATATTACCGGTTTGCACTCACCCATATGTTGAAGATTACATTTCCCACACTTCGGTAACGTTCCTTTATAAGCTTCTTGTTTCACGTTTGAACTGGTCATGGCATAGTTTTGGGTAGTGGGGCGGGCTCATTTATTTTGAGGGTTCCCTTGCATCATATTCTCATAATTAGATTGTTTTAAACTCGATGTTTCTCCCGGCATCCTTATCACTCCACTCGTCATAAGGTCAAAAGTAACTACACCAGCCTGAGATACAGCACTTTCCAATACTGAGTTGACTATACTCCTTACAGCAGAGGTTAATCCCCAAATATAGAGTTAGATACGTTTAGCTTTCGGAGTAACTAACGATGGTACTAAGGAAGAAACTTCGTTAAAACGGTTAGTATATCCAACGTGATCTGCACCCTTCGTTTCTAAGTTCCACAACTCATGTTCTAACCTTTGAATTTCAGTTTTTGGGCAAAAATGTTCTAGTAAAAGGGTTTTGAGTTCGGCCTATGACATACGGTTTATAGCATCTTTTCCTCTTATTTGAACCACTTTGTTCCACCACATCAAAGCATGATCCAGAAATAAACTGGTAACGAATCAGACTATACGGTTTGGTGGGAATTCACTAATGTTTATCACGGACTCGGTCTTTTCAATCCATTTGACAATCCATAAGGTCCCTCAATACCTTTGAACTCAGTCGGGTTACAAGATTTGAATTGTTTGAACGAATATTCTTGTCGTGGGAGTTCTTGGTTATTACGATTGTTACCGGTATTTGGTTGAGAATTGACGTTTGTAGTTGTGTTTGTAATCAGGATGGGAGTTGAATTCGTGATATTACTAGTGTTCAAAACAGTGATTCAATTTCGTGATATACTTGTATATATTCACAGTGATTCAACTTCAGTTCTTAACACCAAGCACGTAAGCGTTTTATTCTATCATTGTCTCACCTGAAAAGCATGTTAAAACGGGTCAACTACGACTAGTTGGTGAGTTTCAAGTTTCACGAGTACGAACGAAAATCAGTATACGAGTTCATGAAGTTCATAGTATATATGTAAGTATGTCTATGATGTTATTATACTAAGCCACAAGTGAAACCGAAACGAGCTCAAACGCATGGCCACCTTTATCCATGTACTCCCGTTGGCATTTAACTGCCACTTTGCCCCAAGTATATACTATGTCTAACACCACATAGCAGAATGTAATAAGATTAAATGACAGTGTGCAATAGGTTTAACAAGTTTCGGCATACCCCTTCGGCCCTATCAGTTTGGTTTGTCAAACCGATAGTACTATCCACACGTCACCGGCGTGAAGTTAATAAGTTGTGTTTGTGGGGACTTTCAAGTGTTAGAACTTAGATAATTCACATCATCATAAGTTTTCAAGTATACATTTATTTAAACATGCTTTTCACCCTAAAAGTTCGTAAAACAGTTTAGAAAGTGGGGTAATGAAACTCACCTTATCGTAGTACTGATTGGTTACACTTGTACTATGTATAATGCCTCGACTATAGCTTGTATCCTATAGTCGGTATAGTACGGTTAACACTAGTATTGTCTTTAAACTGAATCGGGATGTATAACTAGTCTAGGTATAGATGTTACACCCAGAACATGCTAGTAGTCTTAGATTGTGACGTTGTACGTTATAAAATATTTAAAACTACATCTGGTTCAGTTGCATCGTTTTTCGCATACAATTCACCCGAAATGTCCGGAAATGTCGTAAAAATTTTGTTTTTATCAAATTCGTTCAAAACTATAATATTTTACCACTTTTGATGTTTTGACATACTAGTCAGTTCGTTAAACACAAAACTGTCGGTTTCATTAAAACATAAATAATTTAAATCTTCAAATAATCATAACTAATTATGTTATTACATATAAATTATGAGAATTTTAATGAAAATAAAATAAAATCGGTAGAATTTTATTTAAAAATTTTTAATTTTATGTGTTATAATTAACTTATAAATACCCCGTTTATGCCAAACGATTCCAAAAAAATCCGAAAAGTTTTCTAAGTGGTAGTAATGCCATAACACAACCCCTGTAAATTTCCCAGAACCTAATTCTTTGGACAAAAAACCCTTTTGTGCATTTTACGGCTGTTAAAACTCGATAAAAACACAAATGCACAAATAGCCCTTAGACATCTCCAAATGATCCCAAATGTTTCCAGTGAACATAACATAACCGTTCTGAGTCTCAAACAAATATTCATAATTTTTCATGAAGTTTTATTATTTTCCCAAATAAACGCTCTTAAACGGTAATAAATTCGCAAAATATACTCCGTTTATCGAAAAATTACCAAATTTGAACATGGACTCACTTATGTGATCCCTAATTTCCCTGAATAGTTTTCAAGCAAAAAACAAGCACGGCACAACCAAATACTAAACAACCCCTAAACGAGTAATACGGTAATTACCTTGTCGGTTTTCGATAGTTTTCGGTGGTTTTATCGACGCTCCGGGTCTTGGTTCACAAATTCAGTGTATCTACATATCATATAACACAAAACCGAGCATAAATCATTCATAGTCCAGCCTTGTTAATTAGGGTTTCGGTTAGGGTTTCAAATCAAAGTTTTAAAACGTAAAAATGTCACATTCATGTTCTAATCCGTGGTTTTGGTCAAAAATCCATATAGTTCTGCTTTGTAAACATTTTTACCATCAAAACATGATTTTGGTTGATTTATATGGTTTTTGGTTGGTTAAACATGTTTAACACTAATCGAAACCTAAATTTCTATGTTTAAAGTACGCTAATCAATTGAAATTTCATGAAAATAAGATGTTTACCTCTAGGGTTTTGCTGCAAGGGTGAAGAACACAGTTGAGTTTTGCTTTGGTTTGGTATTGGTGTGAAAATATATAAGGGAACAAGCTAGTTTAACAAGCTTTATACAAAGGGGTCCCACCCCATATTTTTGTCCGGCCCAAAGGGGGGCCCATTGGGCCTATCTTTGGCCCATTAATGCCAAGGTTTTCATTCACGTTTAAATATCGGCCCAAAATTTAATTTGGGTTCGGTTTTTCGCTAGAAAACTAGTTCGGGTGTGAAAACACAGCGATAAATTTTGTGTTTTCAGCCCATTTTTGTAAAATAAGAAAAACGTATTGACTCGTAAAAATCCAAAATATTTTCACTGATAGCTTAAAATATCTTATATAAGTGTTCCATAAGTCTTTATCAGCTTGACGGATGTTACAATGCTCGTTTTGATGTTAACGATTGTGTTTCAAGTCATAGCGTAATGTTAAACGAAACCTTTTTCGTTTAAATGGTTTTAAACGTAATAGGGCCTAATTATTAATATGTTAGCCACTCTAGAATATATGTAACTCATATATGATCCCTCAGTGTATATACGGGTCTTAATCAGTGTCGGTCGGCTACTCGTTTAATCACTGCGAATTAACCGATTATTTGTTTACTCACCATGTAATGAATAAGGTATACCTCGTTTTGTCATGAATGTCACACTGATGGATCATTTTCAGGCCATTGGGTTCTCTATTGGGTCCTCCATTACTGGGCCTAGTCTCATTGGGCTTAGTTATTGGACCAGTATATCTTTGGATTGTTCACTTAGACTATAGATTAAAATGGACCAATTAACTAACACATCATCAAATGTTGCTTTACATCAAAAGTTGGATTCCATCAAGGTAAACGCTACTCGTGTACCTCATTTACTGTCTCATGAGGGATTTGTCGAGTTAAAATTCAAATTAGAGAAGTATGTGAAGATAAAAGATGAAATGATTTGGAGAAGCATAGTCCGGGGTCCTCAAATTATTACCTATCCAAAAGAGAATACTGATAAGGTTGTCGTAATGCCCTTCGAAATGTACGTTGACACAGATTTTGAAAGAAGAAGATGAGAATTCTCTTGCTACCTTAACAATGGGACTTTAACCTAAAATTTCCTTAAGATTCAGAGAGCTAAAGTTTGCAAAGGCATTATGGGAAGCCCTTATTAAGGTGTATGAGGAAAATGAGTATATGAGAAGTCGACAAGATCTGTTGAAAGACCGGGATACGGATAATAATATGTCATCAAATACATGTAGATTCGATATGAAACGCATCGAAAATGTTGCGTTTACTATACTATGCTAAATGGCGGAAACATGTAGCAAAGGAACTAAACACATGATAACTCACTGTAACAATCACTAGTATTCATTTGACAGAATCATTACAAGTGATTACTAAAGTTACCAACTTTTACAAAAATATGACAAATCAAAGCATATATATACATGGTCCCTATGACCGTATAAGTTTGTGTAGCATATAAGACTTATTCGCCACGTATAAGTCTTATACGTTGATAACACTTATACGGCCTTAACAGAAAACTAATATGACATATTCAGCCCTTTAACATACTAATATGTCATGTTCAGCTCGCTTATCTCTACAAGACCTAGCATTAGACATTTTACACTAACAAACTCCCCCCTAGACAGTACTAGGTCCTTGTATCTTCAATCAATCCCAAAATTCTTCTTTCTATAAGCTTTCCTCGCTTCTTTGAATGTTGGCTTCGTTGATCTTTGTTGTGAAGTTAGACAAGATACTTGGCTCTGCGTATATTGAAACCGATTCCACGACGCCTGAGTAACCCTCTCCTGATGTTCAGCTTCAAACCCTGCCTCAATTCTTTCTTTCTCAGCACTAACTTCTCTCAAATTGTATCTTGCTCGTATGTAACACCTTTATGTCTTTCTGAGAGCAATTTATCAACCACATACGATCATACACACGTATAACATCATACTTCTTCTCACCACGATCCAAATAGATACTTGATTCACCAGTTAACGCCAAGTATGACCAACAAAGGAAATAAGGATGAAAATCCTATTCCATTGGGTATAACGGTATAACACATAGCTTCTGGTCGAGTGTATCTCAATGTTCGTATCAGCTCACCTTCAGGATTTTTTTTGTTTCTTGACGAAAACAATTAAGGTACCACTTTTCGCTTCATTCACCATAAACTCCCAAACTTGTTTAACATGACCACTTTTCGTCTTGTATAATAGGTCATAATGTGTACAAATATCATACATATCGAACCAAGGCAAACTTTTAAGCTCCATCAAACTATTGAAGTATTGAACTCCAAATAGTCTTTGAATAGCAGTCTTCCGAATCTTAAAAAATTAAGCTATGTTTATGCATTTTCCTAATGCCACATCATTTTAAGTTTTCTTATAATACTTTACCGAATTCATATATACTTGTTTAGGCTAAACAGTTCGATTAAAGTACCAACCTTTCATCTCTTCCTTGAAAATTTCTTCTTCTGTTTAGAAGGATCTGATTCCATTTCAATTTCCTCATCAAAGATTTCATCAAAAGTATCAAATTCTTCTGATTAACCCACATATTTGACAGACTCTAGTATCACATCAAATACAATGTCGTGATTCAACCAGTCTTGATTGATACTTGCCTCAGATAAGCTTTCTCAAAAATCAAAAGTCAGATCGTCCATAGATACATCTAACATCATAGCTGGTTCAGATCGATAAACAGGAATTTCTCCTTCTTCCAACTCATCCACCTTTTTTGATATTCTGAATTGAATGATCAAGATATTCTATCTCTTCCAATGGTTTATCAGTTGACACATCTTTAGTTTCAGGCTCCTGTTGTGGTTCTTTGAATTGAACATTACCATCAACAGATAAAAAACTTTTTATCAGACTTTCTAGACATAGCACCAGCACCACCTTGTGCGTCATAATCATCATCATCATCATCATCATCATCATCATCATCATCATCATCATCATCATCATCATCATCATCACCATCATCATCTAAATGAGTATAATCTTCTTATGAATCACCAAAGTCTAATTATCACTTTCTTCATCAACAACTTTTTTCAACATGAACATCTATTGTTTCAACCATAGGTTCATGCACCTTCTTTTTCTTCTTCCTCATTATCACTTTCTAATCAACAACTTTGGTCTCCTCAACAATATTTTCAACATGAACATCTATTGTTTCAACCATAGGTTCATCCACCTTCATAACCATATTACTAGATCCCCCAGCCGGCACAGAGGCATCTTCTTTAACTACATCATCAACAAAGATATGATCTTCAACTTTAGACTTTCCCTTCTCAGCAGCTCTTTCATTATCATAATCCATACGATATATGCATTCAGCAACACCAATATCCCCACCATACACTCGTTCAGATATTGTGTCACTAGCTTCAGCTCTATCAACTTCAGAGTTAAGTCTAATACCTAGCTTTTCTCGATGATTACAAAATACTTCATGCGTTCAATCAACAAATCATCAGATAGCCTTCTCTTCCTTTCACTTTCATCCAATCTTTTCTTTATTTCAACATTCTCAGCGCTTAATCGCTCATTTTCCTTAATCAGACTTGTGGTTCTCGCTTCTTGATTATCAACCTTATCTTTCAACCCATTGAATTATAATCTTGTCGGACCATACAACAACAAATATGCATCAGAATAACATCCAAACGATTGTTGAGACACATTATGATCAAATTTAGGAGTTTCCTTGTGAACATGTTCTTCAACTGCAGTTGTAGATTGAGGAATAAACTTTTGAGCAGTTGGACTTACTTCAAATACATGCGTCATCTCAGCTTCAACAGTTACATCAACCTTAGAAGTTTCAAAATATTTCTTCGAACGTCTCTCTTTATTCAATTCTAGCATTGCACGACGACCAACCAAAATATCCTTTTGAATTTCAGGATCAGATTATGTTTCCTCTCTTTCCGGAACAACAGTTTGTTCAACATCAAAACAGGTTGTTGCTGTTGAGAAATAGTAGCAGGAGTCGTCACCTATTGTTGTTGTTGAACAACAGTTTGTTCAACATCAAAACAGGTTGTTGTTGTTGTTGAGCTCGCATTCGTTTCTTCTTGGCCTTTTGAGAACCCTCTACTTCATCAGCAGGTTCCTTAGTTTTAACAAACCATTGACTTCCTCCAATAGGCACGAACTTTTGCAAACGAACAAGTTCATTTTCTCGATCATAGTTGCTTCCATCCATTCTCCTTTTTTTATTAGTCGGTGTAATATAATCAAGATTTTTTAAGTGACCAAATATAGCATAAAAACAGAAATCTCACCCTCAGACTTTTTCCTGTATGATTTCAACTTAGCACATCCTTTAACACACATGTGAGCCATTTTATCTCTTCACCAGTCTTATTAACCTCAGGGAATTGATGATCAACAATTAGCTGGATGAATCGTGGGTACATTAACCATTTCCTCTCAAAGTACATATTCATATGCTCGAATATAACCGTATAGGAGTTGTATTTCAATTTCAAGCAAAGAGCAATCCTCATGCACATCTGGTAGTTTAAAATTTCCTCGTACCCTCCTTTCTGATGTCCCTAATAATGTACAATCACGAGCACCATAAACTTGAACGGTCTCGACAATCCCAACTTCAAATATGCAACCCTATTCACATCATTATGGTAACCCATCCTCTGTAAGCATCCATTGACCATATTTTCATCTAGAGCAGTAGGATTAGTCAACTCATCGTGTATCTCCAAAACATCATGAATCACTTGCTCAAACACTATAATCTCCTTCTTTTGAACTACGGACTTGATATATTCCTCTTCAAGCATAGCATCCAAGATCTCCTTATTGGCAACGGTGTTAGCCGTAATCGCCTTGAATATTCTCGATCGTTGAAAGAACGACAATATAGGCTGAATGGTTCCATCTTCTCATTTGTTCAATCCAAAAATGCACAAATATTATGATTAACATCAAAATCTTTCAGCAAATGCACACATAAACAAACAATCAACATGTTAGAAATTTATAAAGAAAAAACTAAAAATATTAAAAATATTCTAAGTATCAGAACGTATAGTTATACAACGTGTAAGTGATGTGAACGTGTAAGTTGAACTCAACGTATAAGTCTTTTGAGTGTCATGAACAGATAGGTATTATGGTCTGATAAGTTTGTTCAATGTGTAAGTTATAACAAACGTATAAGTCCACCAACGTGTAAGTGACATTAACAACGGATAAGAATTATGAATGTGTAAGTTCTTTAACTTGTAAGTCAGATAAGTAGTTATGGACATGTAAGTTCATTTAAACGAATAAACCTTAGAACTTAACCGCCATATAAGTCAATGAGACTTATGCCGCATAAGTGCTAAAAACTTATGCGTCCAACATCAAACATAGGTCAAATCAATTAGGACTATATCAGACAACAACTGATTACACAACAAGGACACAAAGGTTCGCTTGTCTTTCGTTAACATATGTAGATCAAAAGCCCTGTGAAAATTGTCCAAAACCAAGTCCAATTTTGTTTAAACAAGTCTGTCACTTTTCATTGCTGTATAATCAATCAAATCCAACATATAAGAATGAAGATTATACCTTCAATGATCCAGGTGATGTGAAAATCAACCAAGAAAATCAACAATCACAATCTAACAGAGTATTGAACAAGATATACGACAAATGATCACAAATAGTGTTCACGACGTATATGTCTCAGAATAACGCATAAACAGAAAATGAAATATTCAGCGTATAACCCACATATATATACTATTTACTTATAAGTCTGTATAAGTATTGGGCTTATACCCCGTATAAGTCAAAAAGACTTATACGCCATGTAAGTATAATACTTATACGTTGAATATTTCAAACAACGTTTAGATCCGAAAAATTGACACTTTCGAGCCCAATCAAGTTCAAATTAATGAACTTGATGAGTTCTCTTGAAATTTAATCCCAGTTTTGAAAATTTTTGCCAAAAACAACCACTTGATTCAGATTCTCGGATATCCAAGCCCGATTAACCAATCTCCAAAATCGAAAATAATACAGAATTGTAAAATCTTTTTGTTTTAAAAATGAAAGTTGTAATCCAAAGATTTTTTTTTCTAATTAAAACTATTTACAAACACTAATATATAAACAGTAAGAAAGATATTTTTGGGAGTTGAGAAAGGAATCATATTGATCGATCTGTTCTTCCATCACGGTTTTATATTTCAGTTTTATTATGTCTGATGTTAAGTCGGTCATGGGTATTGTTGTCCATTTAAACTCTTAGAAAATAGATTCAGAGATACTAAAGATACGATTAAGCTTCAATTAAGCACACAATATCAGAACATGATCATCTTCCAATCTTGATTCATGCTTATTTTGTTATCTACCATGTCACCCAACTTGACTTAAACCTTAGAACCAGTAGATCCAAACATTTTTAAACTTTTTATTTAGAAAACATAGCGACAATTTTTTACAACAAGGCATACCCCTGTTATCAAGAAATACCCTAAGTTTCCTTTACCATGGATGAGTATGCACGATTTCATCTGTCGGCTTGCAGACATTGTATCCCATGGGGTCCGTTTCTTATTATTATTAAGATGCGTGAAAGGGAGGAACAACGTATGACTAACACCGTGTTTGATCAAGTCAGTAGTGAAAGTTGTACAAAGTACAAAGTGATCAAGTTAAATGACTTTTTAGGGTTCGCTCTTTGAGAAGGTTTTTAAATATTCACCAAAATGAATACCCAAATGATAAACCGCATAAAGACCCAGTGGTTCCAGAAACCTAAAGCATCCCCATCAATACCGGATTTAAGGCCATAAAACCATACACCATTGAAGTGTAGATTATATACTAGATCCTTAAAACACTTTTATTAACACCTTATTTTTGTAAACTACTGAAACATAAGGCTTGAGTATGACAGGCAATTACATTTATGCCTTCATTACCAAGAGTTTTGCTATAATTCTAACCCATCATTCAATTTGGATTGTTAAGTTTATATCACTTATTCCCTTACTTGCTTGTTTAAAAGACTACTAATGCACCGAACATTAAGCAATAAACTTGTGTACTTCATTTTACCGGTATTGGAAAAAGATGATCAATGTACTATCATTTTCCTTTTATGCTTCAAAACTCATTTTGAGGAGCATTTTCTATTGTTCTTGTATTTTTCATGTTTTTTCAATGTTTTTGGATTTTATACTTTTTTTAAATGTTTATGACTTTTAAATTTTTTCAAATGTTTTTGTGTTTTCCCAAACCATATCTCTCCCTAAAATCAAAAACCATTTTAAGAAAGAATACTTTCAAAGAAATGTGACCTCGATGAAAGGCTATTCAAGTTCAGAATCCGTAACCTCGGGATCACTCACTTTCCTACCTCCCAAATTCTTAATATCATTATGCCCCCAACAAGTATAAAAATATGTTTTTAACGAAATTTTTAGTATAAAGATCGACTTTATGTTCGTCGGTGTGAATTTTGTCTATGGTTATCAACTTCTTTTCGTAGCAATAACGAATGAAGTGATACCGTATTTCAATATGTTTAGTTTTAGAGTGATTTACCGGATTTTTTGTTATGGAGAGAGCAACAGATTTAGCTACAAAAATAAGAGTAGTAAGAAATTTCCAACCGTAATCGTGCATCTATTGTTGTTTCAATAAAACATGAGAACATCAACTACAGGCAGCCACGTACTCAGCTTCACTGGTAGAGAGCGATACAGTCACCTGCTTCTTACATTGCCTTGTCACCAACCTGCTACCAAAAAATTGACAACCGGTGGTGGTAGACTAAGCATTGAATTTGCATCTTCGATAAGCCGAATCTGATTATGCTCCAAGCTCAAATACATCGTCTCATGGATACCAAAGACCGATCCCTGGACATCCCTTTTGATAACAAAGTATCCGCTTCACTAACGTCAAGTGAGAGACTTTTGGATTGGATTGATATCTGGCGCACAAACAGGTAGGATACATGATGCCTGGCCTTGAAGCTGTGAGTACATAAGAGAGCCAATCATAGAATGGTATAGCGTCTCGTTAACTTTCTCCCCGGTGGCATCACGACCAATTCCATGATTAAGAGGGATAGGAGTGTTGATCGGCGTTGAGTCTTCCGTAGTGAACTTCTCAAGGATATCTTTGACATACTTTGTCTGGTGAATAAAGATACCATCAGAAATTTGTTCGACTTTCTAACCCAAGAAAAACTTCAATTCTTCCATAACGCTCATCTCAAACTTTGATTTTATAACTTCCTCAAATTCCTTGCACAGAACATCGTTTGTCGACCCAAATATGATATTGTCAACGTAGACCTGGACTATCAGTAAATGACCATCTACTTCCTTTATGAAGAGTGTACAATTGACGGTGCCACGAACAAACCTGATGTCTAATAGGTGTTGAGACAATGTTTCATACCAAGCTCTCGGGGCTTGATGTAATCCGTAAAGAGATTTGTCGAGAAAATACACTTTGTCTTTGTGGATAGGATCAAAAAACCTCGGTAGATGCCCCACACAGACTTCTTCACCCAATTTTCCATTAAGGAAAGCAGACTTTACATCTAGCTAATGAACGTTTGTCACACCCTCAAAATCCACTAACGGAGTGTTACCGTCAGAGGGTGTGAACTAACAGGATCGGAATCATTAGTTATAATCAAACCATAAAACAAAGTTTCAAAACCATGAAAACGTTTACGAGTAATCAAATGCGGAAGCGTAAAACCATAGAAACCAATGTTGCGTCACGCTGGACGACTTAAAACCCAGTGATAACAGTTTAAAATAAGTATGCATAATTAAAAGTGTTTCAAGCAATGCATGTTCCTAAACCGCGCGCCCGCCTCGGCTACCTGAGAATAACATACTAAAAGTGTCAACACAAGGTTGGTGAGTTCACAAGTTATATAAAAATAAAGCGTTTAGCGTTTGCGTTCAGCGTTTTGCGTTACAGCGTTTTGCGTTACCAGATAATGTTATGTCAATTATATATCTATAGGTAGCTAGCCTATAAAACAAGTATCACTAAGTGTTCGACACCGAAGCTGACTGTTTATCATTTGCCTTGCCATCAGGTCATCCAGACCATGGTATGTGTTTAGCCAAGATTACACCCACTTGACATCCAGTCGAGTTTAGCGTTGGGTGGGGTTTGTCAAACCCAGTAGTACTACTCAACAGTGACTCGCTATTATCCAAATATTAACCGGTTCGATGTGAATGAAGGACTTTAGTTAACGCGTTTGCCACTTAGTCTTTACAAGTGATATATAATCTATATTAACAAAATCTTAAATGCGTTTTCGGAGTATGTTATCTCCCCCAAGTGAAAAGCGTTTAAAAAGTTTAAAAGGGGAAAGTGAAACTCACTGTTTGCGAAGTATTCCCAAAATAACTCACCAAGATGCGCGTCACAGAAAAACTCTCTCTAGCGTTCTAAAACAACAAAGAGATTTTTCTAAGTGTCGGAATATTATCGAGTCTCTAGACCCGGCACATAATACCTATGCACATAACATGTTTCGTGTTTCGTTTGTGAATTGTGTGTGACTTTAACAAATACATTTGTGATACGATACGTGTGTGAGCAATTATTTATGTGTCATGTATTAATAATGTAAATAACTAGCAATTATTCCCCGCAAGGGCAATTTGGTCAAAACACGAAAACTATTTAGCAAGTATTCCCCGCAGGGGCAATTTGGTCAAAACATAACAATTAACTAGCAATTATCATGTTTCATGCATTTTCACAAAATTCAGCAGCTAGTTTCACCGAGACAGAAATTCTACTTGAAAGATTGTACTATCTCACCGATCACAGCATCACAATTAATTTACCAAAAATCATCACAAAAGCATATATGTCTTCGGTTTCCAGAGCATATTTTATTATATTTTTATTCCACATAGGTTTCTCACAATCATCAAATCATTACAGAAAACTCATAACAGTCAAATTCATGCGCAACAGAATGTTATTTGCAATTCCCGTTAAACGAAAACTCCAATAAATGCAAGACCACTTGGGTTAGGTTCCAAACTCAATAGGTCAACTTCCAGAAGTGGAACCAACCCAATTGGTCTCGTAGTTCATGAGATATAACATTTACAAAACAACCTAACAGCAGGTCTAACAACTAAGCTTTGCACAATGTTTTTGTAAAATCATAAAAGTTAACCTCTACTTGTCCAAAAAATACAAGTTTATATTCTTTAGAAACTAGACTCAACCTAGTTTACTGTAGTATCAATAATCTCAACCAATTTTCACATTTACACTTCGTTACAGTCACTTAAACATCAATAACACAATCTGTCCAGAAACTGTTTGCATCCAAACTCAACATATTAACTATCTAAGGACCATCATGCATTCATATAACACTCTAGACTCCATAATCACTATCCACGCACATCAATTACACATTACATACATGATTAGGGTTTTTGTTTGAACTCAAATCAAAGACACAACAATTAACATGTAACAATATCAATTCTAGTTATCAAATCATCATCAAATCGACAACAATCATATTAACTTCATACACACACATAATCGGTCATCTAGGGTTTTCAATTAACTCATTAAACATCAAATCAAGTATAAAGGATGCATAGGGTAGTCGATTATACCTTCCTAGCACCTTAAGTTTGAATTGACGGAGTTGAGTTAACGGAGTTAACCTGAAATTGACGATTGTCACATCATTCCCATGTTAAAGAATTTTCGTCCCGAAAATTTGAGTCAAGTCGTGATGAGTGTCTGAAAAAGTAAGAAAAATTTTCAGTTTGTCATATCATCCCCTAGTAGAAAGAAATTTCGTCCCGAAATTTAATTCATACCTCCGGTGATTTCTTACGGTTTGCAGGGTTTCGCGGTTTTCTGTGTTTGGTCAGCCCTTCAAAAAGGTGAGGATACATTTTCATCATTTGATCCTCGCGTTCCCACGTGAACTCCGGTCCACGTCTCGAGTTCCAACGAACCTTAACGATTGGAATTTTGTTGTGCTTGAGCGTCTTGGTTTCCCAATCCAAAACCTCGACTGGTTCCTCAATGAAACGTAACTGTTCATCAACTTGCAGTTCCTCCAAAGGGACTACTTGGGTTTCATTGGATAAGCATTTCTTCAAATTGGACACGTGAAAAACATTGTGTACGCCACTGAGTTCCGTTGGTAGGTCCAGTCGGTTTGCCACCGGACCAATGCGCTCAGTTATCCGGTAAGGACCAACATATCGTGGGTTGAGTTTGTTTCGCTTCCCAAGCGAACCACACCTTTCCAAGGTGAGACTTTGAGTAATACTTGGTCGTTCACTTGAAATTCGAGAGGCTTTCGGCGCTTGTCGGCGTAACTCTTTGGCGATCTCGTGCTGCTGCCATGCGATTTCGGATTTGAACAATCTTTTCCGAAGTTTCGAGTACCAGTTCTGGACCAGTGATTTGGCTGTCACCCACCTCTGCCCAGCAGAGTGGTGATCGACACCTCCGTCCATACAGCGCTACAAACGGCGCTGCTTTAATACCTGCGTGGTAGCTGTTATTATACGAAAACTCTACCAAAGGTAAGTGAGGTTCCCAACTTTTTCCGAAATCCAATACGAATGCACGCAACATATCCTCCAGGGTCTGAATAGTTCGTTCACTTTGCCCATCCATCTGAGGATGGTATGCTGTGCTCATATCAAGACGGGTGCCTAGTGCGCTTTGCAGCGACTTCCAAAAGTGCGAAGTGAAACGAGATTCTCGATCAGAAATTATTGAGACAGGCACTCCGTGCCTAGACACCACTTCTTTCATGTAAACGCGAGTCAATCTTTCCAGTTTGTCCGATTCCTTAATCGCTAAGAAGTGTGCAGACTTAGTCAACCGGTCAACGATCACCCAGATGGTATCGCATCCCGTCGGTGTCTTAGGTAAACCCGTGATAAAATCCATTGAAATGTGTTCCCATTTCCACATTGGAAGTTCCAGTTGTTGCATCAAACCAGATGGTTTCTGGTATTCTATTTTGACTCTGGCATAAGTCAAGCATTTGCTCACGTAGATGGCAATGTCAGCTTTCATGTTCGGCCACCAGTAAAGTGCCTTCAAGTCATGGTACATTTTATCTGAGCCAGGGTGGACAGAATATCGGGACTTGTGTGCTTCGCCATCACTAGAGTGCTCAACTCTCTGTATCGTGGAACCCAAATCCGGTTCTCAAAGTATCAGACCCCGTCCGATTTGGTTTCAAGTTGTTTTTTCATGCCCCGCATGAGTTCTGATGGAAGATTTTTATCCTTCAAAGCTTCGAGTTGCGCCTCGCGAATTTGATCGGGTAAGTTGGCATGAATCGTGAGTTGCAATGCTCGCACTCGTCTGGGTTTATCTGTTTCTTTTCTGCTGAGAGCGTCAGCCACTACATTGGCCTTGCCAGGGTGGTACTTGATGGCACAATCATAATCCTTAAGCAGCTCGACCCAATGACGCTGTCGCATGTTCAGCTCCTTCTGATCGTAGATATGCTGGATTCTCTTGTGGTCCGTGTAAATGGTAAACTTGGTAACGTACAAGTAATGCCTCCATATCTTAAGGGCAAACACCACAGCTCCGAGTTCCAAATCATGGGTCGTGCAGTTCTTCTCGTGAACCCGTAGTTGTCGAGAGGCATAAGCTATAACCTTCTCGAGTTGCATCAGCACACAACCGAGACCTTGTATCGATGCGTCACAGTGTACCTCAAAATTTTCCGTTCCCTTGGGGAGGGCTAGAATAGGGGCGCTACAGAGTTTGGTTTTCAACAGTTGAAAAGCGGATTCTTGCACGTCACCCCAATTGTACTTAGTGCCTTTGTGAGTCAAAGCGGTGAGGGGTTGAGCAATCTTTGAAAATCCCTCGATGAAACGTCGGTAGTAGCCGGCCAGTCCTAGGAATTGCCGCACCTCAGTCGGAGTCTTAGGTACTTCCCAGTTTTTGATGGCCTCTACATTACCGGGATCGACATGGATACCATTCTCGTTGATCACATGTCCTAAAAAGTGAACCTCGCGAAGCCAAAACTCACATTTCAAGAGTTTAGCATACAGTTGTTCCTTCTTCAATAATTCCAGAATTACCCTTAAGTGTTCTTCATGATCAGCTTCGTTCTTGGAGTAGACAAGAATATCATCAATAAAAACAATCACAAACTTGTCGAGGTACGCCTTGCATACTCGTTTCATGAGATCCATAAATACGGCTGGTGCGTTGGTTAGTCCAAAAGGCATAACCGAAAACTCGTAGTGACCATACCGTGTTCTGAATGCCGTCTTTGAGATATCTTCTTCGCGCACTCTTAGTTGGTGATAACCAGATCGCAGATCGATCTTCGAGTAGTAACTCGATCCTTGAAGCTGGTCAAACAAATCATCAATTCGGGGTAAAGGATAACGGTTCTTGACTGTCACCTTGTTCAACTCCCGGTAGTCGATACACATGCGGAAAGTCCCGTCCATCTTTCGGACAAACAAGACAGGGGCTCCCCATGGTGATGAGCTAGGTCGGATTAAACCCTTATCCAACAAATCTTGCAACTGAGTGGACAGTTCCTGAAGCTCCGCCGGTGCGAGCCGATTCGGGGCTCGTGCTATGGGGGCTGAACCGGGTGTCAACTCGATTTGGAATTCGACTTGTCGTATAGGAGGGAGTCCAGGCAAATCCTCCGGGAAAACTTCCGGAAAATCCCGCACAATCGGTATATCTTCAATTCGCTTCTCCTCCGCGGGTTTCTCAACAATCTGCGCCAAAATTGCCGGATGACCCTTTCGTAGGTACTTCTGTGCCTTCATGAGGGTAATGACGCTGGTGGTCATGCCGCTTCTCTCACCTCGGATCGAAATGATCTCGCCGGAAGGGGTAGTGATGTGGACTATCTTGTCGTGATATATAATCTTCGCTCGGTTCTCGGATAACCAGTCCATGCCGACCACGACATCGAAACTACTAAGCGAAAAAGGAATAAGGTCAATATCGAAAACATGACCTGACAGTTTTAACTTACATCCCGCAAGTACATGATTCGTTACTATAGTCTTACCGTCAGCTAATTCAACAGGAAACTTAGCATCTAACGGAGTTGGAGTTAAGTCTAAGAGTTGACTAAAGGCTTTCGACACAAAACTCCTATCAGCTCCAGTGTCAAACAATACAGAAGCAAAACAATCGTTCACAGGGAACTTACCAGTCACCACGTACGGATCATTGCGGGCTTGACCCGACCCAATAACAAAAGCTCTTCCTTTACCATTGTTTCCACCACTACTGCCACATCCTTTACCTCCATTGTTGTCGTTCTGTTTCAGCTTGGGACAATCTTTCCTGAAATGACCTTCCTGCCCACATTCGAAACATCCCTTCTTCGTCATAGGAAGTTTAGGAGCACCCTTTGCCGCAAGGTCTCCTCTACATTCCTTTGCCTGGTGACCAATCTTTCCGCATCTCTGACACTTGACACGGTCACACGGGCCAGCATGATGGTAGTTGCACCTATTGCACTTCGGATATTTCCCAGCATATCCACTCGAACCTTGCCCGCTACCGTTGTTATTGTTGTTGTGATTCTGATTGTTGAAACTTCGAGTGAATTCGGGCTTACGGTAGTGTTGCTGCTGTGGGGGGTTCGAGGATGAGGATCTGGTATTGTCAAACTTTCTCTTTCCGCTGCTCGGGTTGCTGTTGCTGTTGTTGTCATTGCTCGGGTTGTCACGGGCTTTAGTGGTTGAACCCCTAGGTGGTAACGCACCTTGGGCCACAGCTTGATCCGTCAGTTTGTGAGCTAAACGGATCGCTTGTTGAATCGTGGCTGGTCTGGAAGACGTCACCATGCCCTGAATTTGCGGTGCTAACCCATCAATATACATTTCAATCCTCTTACTCGGCGGGTCTACCATCCGTGGACACATCACAGCTAACTCGTGAGAACGGGTGGTGTAGACTTCGATTTCCGAACCCACCATCTTCAATGACCAAAACTCAGATTCCAACTTTGCAATCTCCTCTCTCGGACAGTACTCTTCTCGCATCATATTCTTGAACTCCTCTCAGTTCATAGAGTTAGCCAGTTCCAATCCAAGAATTTGCACATTAGCACATCATCTGAGGACACCTCTGAGTGTGCCTCTGGCTCAGCTGGTCTTCCTCTGGTTCCTCTTCGGGTTCCTCCTCGGGATCTTCCTCGGGATCCTCCTCAGGCTCCTCTTCGGGATCTTCTTCGGGTTCCTCTTCGGGCTCTGCCTCAGGTTCGGCTGCGTTCTGAGTAATTTGCATTTGTAAGACATCGCAATGCTCTAAAGCTATCTCGGTTCGGGTCCTTGCTACTTGGAGTTGCTCTTACAAGTCTATCATCTCGGCTTGCCTCTTTCTCATAATCATCATCTGTTGATCACTAGCCTCTTGCATTTCCTTCATTGCCGCTGTCATGCGGGCAATTTCCTCCTTAGTCTCGGTTCCTTCTTTTAACAGTCCGGAAACGTTAGCTCTCGTATAGCGCATGTAACCCACGTCACGCTCCAAACAAGAAACGACAGCTGCGAGAACTCGCTCTACAGGCTCGGTTATGGGTGGTAGGGTGTTGGGGTAAGCAGGATGGTTCGGGGGTGGTAATGGTGGAACTTGTTCACGATAGATCATACGTCTGATCATGTTAGGGTACCAATCCCAGCTAACGTCGTTTTCGTATATGCCTCCGGATAGGCGGTACCTCTTCGGTGCGGGAGCTTCGAGTTCCGGGACTACACGGGGCGGCGATGCGGTAGGTATCTGCGGTTCCTTCCCGTGAGCTTGAGTCATCGGATCAGACGAGGATGAGGGTGGCGGCGTCGACATTCCTACAGGTAAGCCGTGTATGCGCGCGCGTATGAGTGAAATAGGTAAAGAGATAAGATAACAAAGACTACACTAATCTATGCAGTGCGTATCATTATAACTAATGGGTCGTCGCGGTTATAGTCTAGTATGCATGCAGCTTCTAGTTCGCTATAGCCAATGTCTCTGATACCAATCTGTCACACACTCAAAATCCACTAACAGAGATTTACCGTCAGATGGTGTGAACTAACAGGATCGGAATCATTAGTTATAATCAAACCATAAAACAAAGTTTCAAAACCATGAAAACGTTTACGAGTAATCAAATGCGGAAGCGTAAAACCATAGAAAACAATGTTGCGTCACGCATGACGACTTAAAACCAAGTGATAACAGTTTAAAATAAGTATGCATAATTAAAAGTGTTTCAAGCAATGCATGTTCCTAAACCGCGCGCCCGCCTCGGCTACATGAGAATAACATACTAAAAGTGTCAACACAAGGTTGGTGAGTTCACAAGTTATATAAAAATAAAGCGTTTAGCATTTGCGTTCAGCGTTTTGCGTTACAGCGTTTTGCGTTACCAGATAGTGTTATGTCAATTATATATCTATAGGTAGCTAGCCTATAAAACAAGTATCACTAAGTGTTCGACACCGAAGCTGACTGTTTATCATTTGCCTTGCCACCAGGTCATCCAGACCATGGTATGTGTTTAGCCAAGATTACACCCACTCGACATCCAGTCGAGTTTAGCATTGGGTGGGGTTTGTCAAACCCAGTAGTACTACTCAACAGTGACTCGCTATTATCCAAATATTAACCGGTTCGATGTGAATGAAGGACTTTAGTTAACGCGTTTGCCACTTAGTCTTTACAAGTGATATATAATCTATATTAACAAAATCTTAAATGCGTTTTCGGAGTATGTTATCTCCCCCAAGTGAAAAGCGTTTAAAAAGTTTAAAAGGGGAAAGTGAAACTCACTGTTTGCGAAGTATTCCCAAAATAACTCACCAAGATGCGCGTCACAGAAAAACTCTCTCTAGCGTTCTAAAACAACAAAGAGATTTTTCTAAGTGTCGGAATATTATCGAGTCTCTAGACCCGGCACATAATACCTATGCACATAACATGTTTCGTGTTTCGTTTGTGAATTGTGTGTGACTTTAACAAATACATTTGTGATACGATACGTGTGTGAGCAATTATTTATGTGTCATGTATTAATAATGTACATAACTAGCGATTATTCCCCGCAAGGGCAATTTGGTCAAAACACGAAAACTATTTAGCAAGTATTCCCCGCAGGGGCAATTTGGTCAAAACATAACAATTAACTAGCAATTATCATGTTTCATGCATTTTCACAAAATTCAGCAGCTAGTTTCACCGAGACAGAAATTCTACTTGAAAGATTGTACTATCTCACCAATCACAGCATCACAATTAATTTACAAAAAATCATCACAAAAGCATATATGTCTTAGGTTTCCAGAACATATTTTATTATATTTTTATTCCACATAGGTTTCTCACAATCATCAAATCATTACAGCAAACTCATAACAGTCAAATTCATGCGCAACAGAATGTTATTTGCAATTACCGTTAAACGAAAAATCCAATAAATGCAAGACCACTTGGGTTAGGTTCCTAACTCAATAGGTCAACTTCCAAAAGTGGAACCAACCCAATTGGTCTCGTAGTTCATGAGATATAACATTTACAAAACAACCTAACAGCAGGTCTAACAACTCAGCTTTGCACAATGTTTTTGTAAAATCATAAAAGTTAACCTCTACTTGTCCAAAATATACAAGTTTATATTCTTTAGAAACTAGACTCAACCTAGTTTACTATAGTATCAATAATCTCAACCAATTTTCACATTTACACTTCGTTACAGTCAATTAAACATCAATAACACAATCTGTCCAGAAACTGTTTGCATCCAAACTCAACATATTAACTATCTATGGACCATCATGCATTCATATAACACTCTAGACTCCATAATCACTATCCATGCACATCAATTACACATTACATACATGATTAGGGTTTTTGTTTGAACTCAAATCAAAGACACAACAATTAACATGTAACAATATCAATTCTAGTTATCAAATCATCATCAAATCAACAACAATCATATTAACTTCATACACACACATAATCGGTCATCTAGGGTTTTCAATTAACCCATTAAACATCAAATCAAGTATAAAGGATGCATAGGGTAGTCGATATACCTTCCTAGCACCTTAATCTTCAATCAAAGGCTTGAAATTGATTGTATATATGTGTGTATAAGTCGACGGCAGCCAAGGTCACCAAGGGGGGGGGGTTCCGATCGGGGTTTGTGTGGGAGAGAAAATAATAGTTAGGGTTTATTATTATTAGTATTTATAAAGATACTAAGTTACACTCAAGTCCCTCAACTTTCGATTGTTGCTTTTCTAGCCTAACTAACTAGTTCTAGTACATTGAGTTAACGTTTATAACCATGTTATCACATAACACATAAGTCTAACACATAATTATCACATAATTACTGTTTTGACGTTTTTCGTTTATTCATCAATCGTTTGCGTCAACTCGTTTGCGTTTCGGTGCAATTCCCGAAAGACTACACATGTAGTAAGTGTTAAGCGTCATTTAAACCCTAGTTTAAATGTAATGAGGTGTGCGTTATAGATCCAGTGATCTTAAGTTTGAATTGACGGAGTTGAGTTAACGGAGTTAACCTGAAATTGACGATTGTCACAACGTTGATTCCTTTCGAAGATGCAAAACATAAGAAAAGTCTAGCCATGGGAGCATAGTCTGCATTATAATCGATTCCTTCCATTTGATTAAATCCAAGAACCACCAATCGAGCTTTTTTTCCGACAACGATTTCAATTTCGTCCCTTTTATATTTGAAAACCCACTTGGTATTAATACACCTTTTGTCATCAGGTAGATCAGCAAGTTTCAACACACCAAGTTTCTCAAATTGTAACAACACTTCTTGCATCGCATTGACCCAACTTTATTCTGTCAACGCTTGTTTATAGGTCTTCGGTTCGATTTGTGAGATAAAACATTTGAACGAGAACCGATTTTGAAGAGAAAAAACTTGTGTATAGTTACAACGAAAGCTCTGGTCGATTAGACTTCGACTTTGTACTCTAGTATTAAGTTCACCAATTATGTTCTCTTCCGTGTGATATGATAATGTTCGAGGAATAACTTCATCAGGAACCACCTCATCAGTTGGAAGATTAGTGACATTTTCTTCTCCAACCACTTCATCAGAAAGAGGTGTCGGTTGAACCAAAGACCCAATCACATCATCATGATCTTCACCATCATCATCAAAGGATGGTGTAGCTGGTGTATCTTCAAACAGATCTTCAACATATGGTGTCTGGTCATCATTGAAGATCGGAATTTCTTGTGTTGTAATTTCTTCAATAATTCCTTCACCCAAATGTTGTTGAAATAACAGTGTGGCTATTTCATCAGTGATTTCCTCTTTAGGAAATGAGAAACAACTCTACAAGCTGTCATAATCAAACATCCACGAATCGCCCTTTCGTTGAATTGGATTAGCATAACGTTGACAGTCAACATGTTGCACTTGAACAATCCGGTTAATTCTAGGTAAGAATACTCGTCGTAATGGAATTGCATAACCAACAAAGAATCCCTCCATGGAATTGGGACCAAATTTACCATTAGGATAAAGAATGGTACATTGTGATCCAAATGGCTCAAGCCACTTCAAGTTCGGTTTTCAACGATTAAGCAACTCGAAACAAGTTTTTCCATACATCTTTACCGTTAGAACGCAGTTGAGAGTGTAGCAAGCTGAGGCAACTTCTTCTGACCAAAAGCTAACTGTTAGTTTAGAATCAGCCAACATAGCCCTAGTCGTGTCAAACAAAGTCCTATTATGTCTTTCAGCAACTCCATTCAGTTGTGGAGTATATAGAGCGCTGATTTCATGCAGAATACCATGCTCGTCACAGTATTGAAGCATTCGGTTGTTCCTGAACTTGGTACCTTTATCGCTTCTAATTCTTCTAATCGGTAGATTATATAACATCTCAAGTTTCTTGAATAATATCATTAAGTTTTCTAAGGTCTCATCTGTCTACTAAAGAAACATCACCCACGAGAAGCGCGGGTAATCATCAGTGACCACCATACAATAAAGTTCGTCGGTGATACTTTTGACATTGTGGAACCAAATAAATCCATGTGTAGCCGCTCGAAAGGTAAGCTGATGGAGTTGACAGACTTCATCGGGTGAGACATCTTTTATTGTTTACCCTTCTTACAACTCAAAAAATCGGCACTCAAATGAAATCCTTTGACGTTTACTACTTCAATAAGTTGGTTGTGAACAAGATAGTTCATATTACGAACGTTGATGTGACCCATTTGTCGATGCCATAACACTGATTCCTTTTCTGATGCCTTGGTGACAAAGCGCTTAACAATGCCTTGAGAAGATCATGCAACACACATAATATGAACATAAAGATCATTCTCTCGTGGTGCCTTCATTAATACCCATTCATCTGGTATCTTAAACCATGGTTTCAGAATCAAACATTTTTGACTTTTAAAGTGAGTAGAAAAGCCTTTGTCACATAGTTGTGAAATACTCAACAAATTATTCTCCAACTCAGTGATGTAGTTCACATTCTCAAACATCACCTACCCATTTGACAAAGTACCCTCACCAAAACTCTGACCTCCTTGATTTCCTACAAACTCCACATATCCTCCTCGAATAGATTTGACATTCTTTAGCAAATGAAGAGTTCCATTCATGTGTCGATAGGCTCCACTATCCATAATCCAACGTAATTATTGGATCTTGAAAGCCCACAAAAGTATGAGATTAATGAAACAAGGAAACCCAAGACTTCTTGGTCTTGGGTTGTTTCAATTTATCGTAGAAACAATCATCAAAATTATCATCCTCACAATCAGTCAACGATTCAACTGATGAGAATGACTTAACCAAATTAGAAGTCTTAGATTTTAATGACTCAATATCTTTTTCATTGATTGAATTAACATAACTAACCTTTGAAGACTCACCAACCTAAAAATCGTTTTTGAACAATTCCTTTTCCACATCCCATTTTAAAATATTAATGGGTGGAGATGTAGGTTTTGAAAGTGCATGATCTAGATCATGCATGACATTATTTACGTAAAACACGTTATGATTTGGACCGATTAACTTGTAATTTGCTATAGTAAACAATATCGCATAATAATATTGTAAGGATTAACAACACATTCACTTATAAGCTCTGATATATTGATATAAAAACTTGAGTACAAAAATAGAACTGTTACCAAAACTCTTATAAATAATGAACATGAAAGCCCTATATATACTGCTACAGTACCAACGCATAAGTCATGGCCAACATATAAGACTTATACGACCTTGTAAGTCTTATACGGATGACTGTGACTTACACGTTGTAAGCAGTTTACATAATTGACAATTTCAGCCCTTTACAAAACAAACTATTACGTAATAAGCCCATAAGACCTAGCATTAGACATTAATGCTCTAACATGTCTCACAAATGGAAGTTTCACATGAGGTTTCTTGTTTACCATAGGCTTTCTCTCTTGGGAACAAGAGAATCGCTTTGTACATGAGTAGAACAAATGTCCTTTCTCATTACAATAAAATCATTTCCTCCTATCAATAAACTGGTTAACAGGAAGAACTTGATTATTTTCCCTATCTCTCTCAGCCTTAAGTCTATAAAACTCACCATTAGATTGTTTTCTAAAGATGGCCTCTTTCTCTTCCTCAGAGGTCTCACCTTTAACAAACACAATCTTTTAAAAACCACCATTTTGTTTCACAGACTTTTTGTCAAATCCAGTTGATTTACCCTCTTTAAACCCAACACATTGTCTTTTGTGATAAAAACTAGTTTTAGAAACTTTAAATTTTTGCTTACCAGTTTTAACACTTGATTGATTTTCAATTTTAGATTCAGACAATACATGTTGAGCAGTTTGCTTACCCACTTCGCTCTCACATTTAGAGCTGTTGAAGGACTTAACATGTTGCTCATCACATGAAAGATATGATGAAATATCATTCTATGGTGAACCAGTCACCACATTCATCTCTTTGAAGAACCCTTCTGGTTCATTAGAACATAAGAGCTCCAAATAGGGGGCAGTACATAATGATATTTCGGGTTATTCTTTCTGTCCCTTGAAATATCAACAGATTGTTTTGGGACAATATAATCAAGGACATATTATGATGAGGAATAGCTTATAAGTTTAGTGACAACTATTTCAGTTTCAATTTTAAACAGTTGAAGTTCCTCTTTAAGTTCCGCTTTCTCATCAATATGCGTATTAATAGCTATCTGTTTATCCTAACGTGTGTTTAAACATAGACATTGTTTTCTCATCTTGTAGAATTTTAACCCACAAGTGTTTCTCACACGTTTGAAGCTTGCCATAACCCTCTTTAATACTTCTATAATCAAGAAACAAATTATTTTAGATGGTTTTAATGAATCAATAATAAAATATTTTTCAACACACAACTCACAAATATATTTAACCTTTTGAGTATAAAATGTTACCTGCACGGCCATGCAAGCATGATGAACGAACTCTTCTTCAACATATTCATTACTCACTTCATCAACTGTCACTACAACACCTTTAGCTGGCACATTTTCATCACTCATTTATTAAATCTTTACAGCTGGAAGTTCATCAGCTGTCTCAATCTCATATTCATCGTCAATTCCAAAAACAATATTTCCATGTGGTACTTCCTCTCCATTAAACCAACTTGCAAAATTTTCAAACACATAAGGTGGCAAAAATGATTTAAAATATATATATGGAATTGAATCAAAACTCTTTGTTGATTTTGTCTCCTCTGGATCACCTAACATCTCAGTCTTGTTCTCCTTTTGATCATCTCTATCACAGTCAATCTTTTCAGCATCGGTTGCTTTGATTTCACCCTTTAAAGCAACATCTTCCACATCATCCACAACTTCACCTACATTCATAAAATTTACTTGTTCTCCAGCTTGTTGATCCTCACCAATTACCTCAGTAACATTCTTCGGTGAACAATTAAACTCTAGTTGAAACCTTCATTCAGTTGTTCGTGACAAGCTTTTGATGACTGATGTGTTGTAAAACACATTTGTTTTCCGCAACTTTTATCATCTTTTTAATTTCTAAATTATCAACGAGTCCATGGCTTATGGTGATTTGTCGAAACAGTCTGCTTCGACTCTAGTTTTTCTAGCTCTCTTTGTCTGAGATGGGGTAGGTGTAGCCATTGATTTTGAACTTAAAACGCTTAATGCAATTGGGGGCTTGATTGGTTGGTGGCTGGGTTTTAAGTGGAAAAATATACCGGCAATAGCGGTTAATATGTCGAGTTGTTTCCATTGTTTTAATAACGTTAAATAATCTGGGAGTTTGTTGTTTTCACTTGGTTATGATCCTGTGCAGATTTCTTTTTTCAGGGACGAAAACGTCTTAAGTGTGGGGATGTTTGATGTGTTGTAAAAGACATTTGTTTTCCGCACCTTTTATCATCTTTTTAATTGCTTAATTATCTAATAAATAATGGTATTTGCTTGTTTTAAAATGATCTTACAAAAGTTTTATATCTTTCATAGGTTGCGGGCTTTAAAGATAAAAGGACCGGGTTTGGAAGGCAAAAGGGGCCTTTATGATCAATTTTTGAAGACCAAAATCAAGGCCCGGCCAAAGCCAACTAGTGGAAAACCTTTCATTCATTATTATATTATAACACAAAAAAGAAAAAAACCCTAACCCCTTATCCCTTTTTAGATTGGCAGCAGCCTCCAAGGGAGAAATAATATTGTTCAATCTTTTGGCAGCCAAGGGAAGAAGAAGAGTACCAAAGGTGACTCGGGAAAGCAGTTAAGGAGTGTTTTTCATCAAATATCTCAGCCCCGTACTTGAGTATAGCATCCATACACTTTATTTTCTTGTTCAAGATTCATAACTCTTTGATTTTGTTCCTTAAATTGAATTGTTTTGCAATTGAGTTGATGATTGAATTGTGTATGATCTTAATAGATTGTTGGATGATTTTGATTATGTTTTGGTGATTTGTATGATGTTTAAATTGAGTTATAGGTTATGTCCAAATATAATGATTGGCTAAACTTCTTTGTTCTACCTAGGTTTGATGATTATTGTTCGGTTTAAATGAGTTAAATGGATTGTTTGATTAATATGACTTGAATTGCTATTGAAATTTTGGTTTAATGATGAATTAGGTTGTGTTTAGTGGATGTCATATTTTCATTATTATCTCATAATCTCGTGCTTCGCTTAGAGTTTGTGTTTAGTGGATGCCATAGTTGCATGTTCAAGCCTTTACTGTGTGTTTAGAGTTTGTTTGCGGTAGGTAAAACCGTAGGGTTTTGTTGAGATTGTTAATTGATATAATTCAGTGAGTGAGCACATTCTTAGAGACCGAGAGGTGATAGAAAGTAAAGGCATCTCATAGCTTTTTCTTGTTAGGATTAGGATTGCGCGAGAGCGGGTTTGGTTCTTGTCGGGTTTGGGTTCATGGGAGATTAGTTGGTCTAGTTTATGATAAACCAAATTCTTCCTCTTCCTTGGTTACATAGTATTCGGTTCCATTAGGTTCGTGTGTCGGTGATTCTAAGAGGAGAGTCGACATTAGAACACCTTAGCATTTGTTTCCCGGTTCGTTCTTAAAATCAACTAAGTGTATGTTTGGGTTTGTTATTGAGACCGAGAGGTGATCTAGCTACCTTGAGCGAACCTTAGTTGTGACTTCTTTAGATACCGGTTTCGTGAGTTCTTTTCATGTTAGACCATCAATTTGATTCTTACCTAGGTAGACGTTTTCTCCATTGTCAGTCACAGTCGTTAAGTTTCGTTAAGTGTTTCCTTAAGTTTCGTTAAGTTAAGTTAGTTAATTTAGTTCAAGTAATTTAGGTCAAGTAGTTTATTTTATTAAAAAACAATTAAAAAAATTATACATAGCAAGGTCTTGTCTAGGGTTTAGTGATCATTAGGCGTTCTCGTGTGTCCTTGTGTTCGATACTCGGACTTCTTAGGCCAATACTACTTGTGGCTGGTACACTAGCCGATTATGTGTGGTGTTATTAGCAGTTTCCATTTGGAATTTAAATATTAGTTATGAGTCCCATAAAAAGAGCACTCAGTAGACACAAATCAATGACATGGTCTCATGTTTCATCGATGGTTCAGCTGGTGTAGGAAAGCTTTGATGATAAATGGTCTGCCTATTCCAGTCCCTACCAAAAGGATTAGGACTAGTTTCTCCAACTTGTGGATTCGTGCATTACCTCTTGAAATGCCCTTTCTCTATGCATCAAAAACATAGGACCTTTGACTTGTCAAATCCCGGTTTTCAAGTCATCCCATAATGACAATTCTTAAAGTAATTTCCCGAAATCTTAGATCTCTTCGGACAACACTAGCCATGTACCAACGCATATCCAACGTTTCCATCTCTTCAGGATCGAATTGATTTTAATCCTCCTTTGGCCTATTATAGTTTCCAATTCTTCCCGCTATTAAGCATTCATATAACTCAAGAACGGATCATAGAAACGCCATATGTTCTTGAACATTCTCGACAGTTGGTCCATTGTTGTTCTTGATGTTATCAGCTATGTTGCATTGCACAACATCAGATGATGGACTCGTGGGTTATAGGGATTGACCATGAGCAGAGTTGGTTCCGGTGTAGGTGCTTGTGTACTATGGTATGTTATGTGGTTGACTTGATTAAGAACTACCACCAAAACTACTATTTGTGACAAAAGCAGCTTGGATCTTCGGGATAGGAGCTACCATAGATTATGATGAATTTAAGTATAACCCGATGTCTTGAGTTACCGAAGTGCTCTTCATTTTCTGCTTCATGTAGACTTCAAGCTCTTGTGCTTCCAATTTTTCAATGAGTCGAGCTAGAGTCAATCTAGCATATGCAATTGGGTTTGAGTTTTGAATTATAGTCAATGTCTTCATTCGTCAGATAGAGAATCAGCAAGTTTATCAATGTACTCATACTCTTGCTTATCAATGCCCAATCTATTCATTTCATTCATCAAATGACATTACCACTCGATCAATTGTGCCATTGATTCACCTTTGACCATGGTGAAGATATCAAATTCCTTCTTTATCAAAGCAATTTTAGACTTTCTCATATCTGGATTCCCTCTTTCTTTGTTAAGTAAATCTTCACAGATCGAGTGACATGTGCCATTGTGTTGTAACAATTGGAAAATCTCGGACTTGATGGCTTTTTAGAAAAGATTCATCATTTTCTTCTCTCGAAGAAAGCTTGCTTTATCACCCTCAGGTATTTGAGATAACCGATAGCTTGTACCATTCTAATTACGTGGAATGATGTTTTCCACTTCAACCGCTTCTCAAGCCTCGTAATTAACAGCTTGCACATTGGTCTCGAATTTATCCGCCCAACTAGGATAATCTTCCATCCTCAAAAGCTTCAGTGGCTAAGTAGAAATTTCCATATCATTCTCTAGATTGATATTCTTAAGTATTGTAGAAGGGCGTGTCACGAAAGCATTCAATTTTTCTATCGTTGCACGTAAATCAAGAAAATTAGCAATCTCGGCGTATATGTTTAATAGTATGTAAGTAAATCAAACATATAAGTGTTAAAGGCGTATAAGTCTTATTCGGAGTGTAAGACTTATACGGTAGAAACCAAATTATCCGTAGAACACTTATACTGAGAACAAAACATACACGGAGGAAAACAATATCACCCACTTATATGGAGAATCAACATATGCGTATAACAATATTATATGGACTAGCATGACTTATACATTGAAGATGATATACGGAGAACAACATATATGGAAATAGAAACACTTTTATGTTGCAGCTTCTGTGACATGAAACACGATCTGATTTCGATGAATATGATTGTATTGATGAATTGACTCTTGAAGAAATAATCAACACGATATTGTTATTGAGTTTAATTTGAATTTGGTTCATAAATGAGTGATTAATTGAAGAAATAAGTGTTGTTGAAAAACTTTGACCTTCATCACTTCAAATTGAAACGAGTTAATGTGTTCAATTCAGTAGTAAACACGAGCATAAGCTCCGATACCACATGAATGTCCGGGAGCCGGATCATAATACGTCATCATATATTTGTAGATACGATATGAAACGAACTGAAAATGTTGTGTTTACTATACTATGTTAAATGGCGGAAACACGTAGCAAAGGAACTAAACACATGATAACTTATTGTAACAATCACTAATATTCATTTGAAAAAATCAGTACAAGTGATTACTAAAGTTACAAAATGTTACCAAAATATGAAAAATGAAAGCATATATATACACAGTCCCTATGACCGTATAAGTTTGTGCATCGTATAAGACTTATACGCTGCCTAAAAGTCTTATACGTTGATAACACTTATACGGCCTTAACAGAAAACTAATATGCCATATTTACGCCTTAAACATACTAATATGACAAGTTCAGCTCTCTTATCATTGCAAGACCTTGCATTACATATTTTTCACTAACATATGTTACGACAAAAGTTTAACATGTTTAATCATGTGTTGGGAGAGTATTTTGAGATGAAGCTTCAAATATTTATAACTTTGGTCACTGAAATGCAATCTGCAAACATAAATCTTACCTCAGTTGAAAAAAATAACAAGCTATCAACTCCCTGCCACAAATCTGGGATATGAACGTTGCAGTAATCAAGAAGACAAAGGATCTGGCCAGACTAACTTTGTCGGAGGTGATGGCTATCATTAAATCCTGGGACATGGATGATAAGCAGCATGCCATAAATCATGCTAACTCATACAATGTGGCCGACTACTGTGTTGCCTCAAATAATACTCTCAACTCACAAGATAACTTCTCTATGTTGAAATCTTCTCAGTGTCAGTATGCTTAGCCACAACAATCATATAACAACTTCTTAATGTTTAAATCTGCTCAAGGTCAATATACTCATCCACCACCATATCCTACTTTTGTGTTCTTTCAACTACCTTCTCCTACAACTAAGCCTCAATCAACTATTGGATCCTCCAGTCAGTCACCCACTCAGGTTCCTGCTATTTCAATGGAGATTCAAGAAAACATTGCCTTAATGGTAGGTTTTATGAACTGCTACAATGCTTTTCTTCCTAGCGATTTGCGGTAAGTGAAAAGGAAAAGATCATGCAGAAGGGTACTGTAAGTAATGGTGTTCCTAAATTTGAGAAAGGTAATTTTGTTCCAGAATTAAAACAGAGTCTGCTCAGTGTCTCGCAGATCTACAATAAATGGTTTTCAACTCATTTCGCAAACAAAGAGCGTCTTATTTTAGAAGCTGGTATCATCATACCAGAAGATTGGGTTCCTGTTCGATCACAAAGAAAATATAATGCTTATGTGATCCACACGAAAAAAATGTTCGAGATGAAATTATCTATTTATTTTAAAAGTGTCGAAACATAATGTCATGCTCTAGCATCATTGTCTTGGTCATGCTAATGTCAAAACTTTAAACCATCTTCCTAAAAACGACATAGTTTGTGGTTTTCCTGTTAAAGTTTTTGTAGCAATTGAAAAATGTGTACCTTGTGCTTTTGGCAAACATCATCGTAAATCTCACAAGCCAAAATTAGTCAATACGATTTCCTCGAATCAATTGCTTCAAATGGATTGTTTGGTCCGGTTCACGTACTGAGTCTTTTTCGCAGTTCTTATTGTCTGGTTATTACTAATGACTACTCACGTTTTACCTGGTTGTTTTTATTGTTAAATAAGAGTGAAATTGCAGAAATAATAAAAAGCTTTGTGGTGTTTATGGAGAATCAACTCAATCTGAAGCTAAAAAGAATTTGATGTTACAACAGCACAGAGTTCAAGAACTCAACGTTGAATTATTTTTGTGCCGAAAAGGGAGTACTTAGACAATACAGCTTAGCTCGCACACCGCAACAAAATGGTGTAGCTGAAAGAAGGAATGAAACTCTAATTGAGGCTGCAATGACTATGTTGTGTGATTCGAAGCTACCTTTGTTCTTCTGGACTGAAGCGTTTAACCCAACTTGTTGCGTTCAAAATAGGGTGTTGATAAAAAAATCACAGATGAAGAATCCTTATGAAAATCTCTACTGATTTTCAAAAGTCTCTAGTGCTGAGTATTGATCCATCGGAATTATCGGATATTGCTCAGCTGTTTTCTGCGAGTCAACAAGAAAGTGTTACTAAGGTTGTTTCCTCACAAGAATCTCCTGAAGTAAGTGAACTACACACCACTAAGACTTATGAGGCCGATGTTTCATTAGTTAAGGGGAGAGTGCCATTCGTCAAATATTTGGTAGCACTCTATTCCCAGATCTCATACCAAATGAGTACATTGCCGGTACCTCGTACTCGCACTGTACTGCGACATGTGGATGGAAGAACCCTCTCTCTAAAATCCTTGAAGATCCAACAAATCTACCAACTACCAGTGCATTCTAGATCATTCTATTTCTACTAGAATTCAACGGGATCATCCAATCAAGAATGTCATAGGTCCCCTTGAATCAAGCGTCTCAACAAGAATTTGAGAATTTGATTTATATTCACAAACCAAGGAGGATCATGAGCAACACTTCAAGCTAATCTTGGAACTACTCTGAAATGTGAAGTTGTATGTCAAATTTTCGTAGTGTGAATTTTGGCTATGAGAAGTACACTTTCTTGAACAATCATTAACAAAGACGGCATACATGTAGATCCATCTAAACTTGAAGTAATAAAGAATTGGGATGCCCCAAAATCCCCAACCAAGGTGCGACAATTCTTAGGTATTGCTAGCAATTATCGGCCATTCACCGAGAACTTTTCTAAGATAGCCGAGCCTTTGACTTCGCTGACTCAGAAAGATAAGACATTTATTTGGAATGATAAACAGGAATTAGCTTTTCAACTGCTAAAGTAGAAGTTGTGTAGTGCACCAATTATATTCCTTCCTAAGGGAATTGATAACTTTTTCGTTTAATTCGATGCATCACACCAAGGACTTATGTCTGTGTTGATGCAAAAAAGACAAAGTGATAGCCTATGCATCTGATAAATCAAGGGGCATGAGAAAAATGACACCACTCGCGAATTTGAGTCGGGGGCTGTTGTGTTTGCATTCAAGATCTTGAGGCATCACCTTTACAGTACAAAATGCACCATCTTCACCGATCATAGAAACTTCCATCACATTTTTTATTAAAACGAGCTAATCTTAAGACAACTTCGTTGAATGGAATTCTTAAATGACTATGATTGTGATATCTAGTATCACCCTTGAAAGGAGAACGTCAAAGCAGATGCCTTATGTAGCAAAGAAAGAGTTAAAACCTTACATGCGCGTGCTTTGGGAATGATAATACAAATGAGCCTCATTGCTTAGATTCGAAATGCCTGACAAAGGCACTTAAGGAAGAAAATGTAAAGAATGACGCCATGAAAGGAATGATGAGTCAATTGGAACCAGGGTCTGATGAGACTCTTTACTTCATGAATAGATTTTGGGTGCCAAGCACTAGTAATATGAGTGCATTGGTTCTAGACAAAGCTCACAAGTCTAGGTACTCAATTCACCGAGGTTCTGACAAGATGTATAAAAACTCAAAGAATTTATTGGTGGCCCAATATGAAAGGGGATATAGCCACCTATGTCAGTAAATGTCTAACTTGTTCAAAGGTAAAGTACATGGAAAACCACCTGGACTTTTGTAACAACTAGAAATGCTGAAGTGGAAATGAGAATAAATCTCCATGGATTTTAACCCAAACTCCTCAAAACGTCTTATAATCATGACACAATTTGGGTATTCGTCGACCGACTGACCGAATCTGCCAATTTTCTACCAATAAAGGAAACCGATAACACGGAAAGGCTCGAAAGGATCAATTTCAAGGAAGTTGTGGCAAAACATGTTGTGCAAATCTCTATTATCTCTGATAGTGATATTCGGTTCATGTCTCAAATGTGGAAATCGCTAGAAGAGGCTCTAGGCACGCGCCTAGATATAAGGACGGCTTACCACCCTCAAACGGATGGAGAAAGAGATGGAACTATTCAAACACTAGAAGACATGCTTCGTGCATGTGTAATCGATTTCGAAGGTAGCTGGGATACCCACTTACCGTTAGCTGAATATTCCTATAAAAACAATTACTAGACCATCATCAAGGCGACACCGTTTGAAGCTTGGTGTGCTCGTTAGTGTTTATCGACGCTTTGTTGGCCTGAGATTGGCGATACACAGTTAACAGGTCCAGAGGTTATTCAAGAATCCTCTAATCTATATGATTAGAGACCAGTTGAAAGCAACAACAGATAGACAAAAGAGCTACGCCGAAAATCGATGTAGACCCTTGTAATTTAAAAAAGAGACATAGTTCTTTTAAAATTCACTCCTTGGAAAGGCGTTCCCATGTTTGGTAAGAATGGTAAGCTGAACCCTAGGTATATTAGATAATTTCAATAGTGGCTAGGGTTGGTCCCGTAGCTTAACAACTTAAGTTACCAGAAGAGCTTGGCAAAATGCATGACACATTACACGTGTCTAATTTGAAAAAGTGTTTGTCTGTCGAGACACTTATCATACCATTGGGAGAAATTCATATAGATGAAAAGCTTCATTTTAACAAAGAACCAAATGGTATTGAGGAATGGAAGATTCAAAAACTAAGACAAAGTTGCATTAAACTCGTATAAGTGCGTTGGAACTGAAATCTTAATTCTGAATTCCCTTGGGAGCGCGAGGATCTAATGAAAAGGAAATACCCCTCTCTATTCGAGAAGACAACAGAATGAGATGGAACAAATAAAATATCGGACGAAATTCTTCCATCATGGGGAGAATGTGACAACCAGAAAATTTTAGGTCAATAATCCGTACTAACTCATCAATGAAATCTAGTTTTACAATTCATGCTAGACAATTATTAGTACCTCACTAGAATGTTTATGCAAGCATATATTCATACACGTGTTGTTTTAGAATTCAGCGTCGCAATTACGCTCGAATATAGGCTATATAAATATTCTATTTTATAACCCCGACGTTGATTATTATTATGTTTTTTCTTTAACCAAAATATAATCATGATTAGTACTAGAAAAGTAAAGCAAGTAAATGAGTCTATCGTTCTGGTTCTAAGTTTTGAAACACCAAGCAAAACCGTCATAAAAATCTTTTATAGTTAGTCTACGTCCAAACCCACAAAAATATATACCTTGTTAATAATTTTAAACTCTTGGATGCAAATTCCTTACGTAGGACCACCTATATAAATTCCATGCAAACCTTTGTAAACCCATGCGTACACAAGCGCAATAAAGTTATTATAATCAAGCCTAAAAACCTTTGGAACAACTCTAAAGCAACCCAAAGAGCCATATAACCCGATTAGTTTTGTCTCATAAGTCACTATATACAAGAAACTCGAATTCATTTATATTGCTTTTGATTTCCAAATCAGCCCACACACACACATATATATATATGTGTGTTTGTAGTTACCTAATTATGGTCTTGCTTTATTAATATGAATCTATAAAAGAATAATACAACCTAGTACACATCAAACCTTATCTTCCTTTGTCAACGTACATGCTATAAAGGTTAAATTCCAATGCATTCCATGTTTAATACTTGTTTCTTTCTAAGTATTATCCAATCAAGGTAGTTAAGTCTAAGAATAGAAACTATTTTTGCTCCCCAAAATCCAGCAAGATCATACAAGTACATGGAAGATCTGTAGAACTTTAAATCCCACGACAAACATTCTTAACATTAGTACAATGACAGCTTGTAAACCATGGACTAACCCTTTTCAAATCTGCACAAGATTTACTTACCACACAAACATCCTCAACCTCCTAGTTAAACCAATAACCTTAGTTAAGAATTAAGGCTATATTACCAACCCTTAGCTCACTATTCTTCAGACCACATAACACAGTTTCACCTCCCAGTTTCTCCTCACCAAGGTCCGATACAAACACTCCAAAAACACACAAGTATGAGTGAATGCACCTGGATCTTCATCAAGTGCAGCCACATATCAGCTCTTCCTTTCAAGTTCTTATCTCTAACAACCATCAATTACAGGGTATGTTCATCCTATTACAACCTCTATGTTTACAACCCTTAGAAACAACCCCTAACTTGATCTTTTACATCTTTCTTTAAAAATCTATCTCACACCAAGTAAGCAATCTTGTAAACAAGCTGCAAGATCTGAGTTCCTACATTATTACAAAGTGATAAGAGGTAATAAAACTATTTAGAATCATTCGTTATGTCATACCTTGTTCATCCAAGTAGTTATACTAAAAAGAAAAACTCAAGGATGCATTCACATTTTAACATACTTTAGTAACTTTATAGAACAGAAAACCATGACTATAAAAAGTTTGTGCTGAATATCTTGGGTTAATAACTAGGGTATTAGATAAAATCTTTAGTACTATGTGTCAAACATGGGTCGGGATAATAAGGGCTTGTGATTGCAAATCAAATGGTAAAACTATGAAGAAGAGTAGGACTCAAATTAGTGCTCGTCGAAACATGTTCTGAGTTCATAGGGTCATATCTCTGACATATCAAAACCTTTTCTATCGCTTTTTGAACCTAAAATATACTAAATTAAGTAAATTTTAAACCCCAAAATTTTTATGAAATTTGGATACCAAATAAACCCTCGGCAGCCCATTTTATGGCCAAAGGTCATAATTGCCGATTTTGGACAGTTTGCTATGTCCTAATAAAAAAATGTCATAACTTATTCATGACTGAGCCAAATGACTTAATTTCTCTTTATAAAATCCGTACTATGAGCCGACCTATATAAGACCATGACATAATATCAAGTCTAGAAACCTTAAAAACACTGTTTTCGTAAATTACACAGGAGAAAGTCCCTTGCTGACCTTCCTTTGGAAGATAAATCATGGGTACCTTAAATATATGATAAATTTATGAATCTTAACTTTTTAGAAACCTAAGAAAGAAGTTTTCCTATTGTACAAAACTTAGGAAATATTATATACATGTTACAGATTAAATGGGGTCATTACTGGATTTAGAAATTCTGAATTTTTTATGGTCATTATACATAGATAAAACTCACTAGGAGTTGTTTTCAAAAAGAACACTCTTCGGGCATCAAATAATGAATGAATCAACAATTAGGTTAAAATAACATGACTACTAATTTGTTTTATGATGAAACAATGTTCATTGCTACGTATAACCTTTATATAGTTCACATATACATTGACAATTTTAAAAATGGATCCTTTTAAGTAAAAATTAGCCACCCATGATTTATTTGGGTCAAACCTTTTGGTGTCAACACACAACCCAAATTAAATACTTGGATGAACATGATCATATGATCAACAAAGTAGTTAATTTATGTCGCTAGACTCTGAGGTGTTCATACATGTTTTAGGAACAAGCTGACCTGATTCATCATTTAGACTCAATTACACACGATCATTACTTTCTGATGGGTTTTCATGACCCCTTTTTCTTTTTTAAAATTTTTGGGGAAACATATTATCTATTTAAACATATGATAACAAAAGAACAAGAGGCATAACCCGATCTATGTTTATATGAGACGATCATTTATCAGAGCTCGTTAAGTCCCGCTTTCCTACTGTAACCAATGGCTATCTTTATAGCCAAGGATCTTATGATAGTACTATTGGGTTGACACCCCCTATCATGGTTAGTCGCGCTAACCTATGACCCGCATGGTCAAATGATTGCATATCGTCCACCTATGTTTTATGGGCATCATTATTATCTCTTTGTGGTTTGCTTATCGGCTCATATATTTCATACTCATGGTCCTTGCTAGACAATGGGGATCGACCAACCTTGTTTGTGTATTATTATTATTATTATTATTATTATTATTATTATTATTATTATTTGTTAGAGAATTAATGTCTAATGCCAGGTCTAGTGGGCTAATAACGTCATTTGTATGATTGTAACGGGATGAATCATCATTATTTGAAATTATTTAAAGTGGAGTGCATAAGGTAGTAGCGTATAGCTTATACGTCCGTATAAGATTATACGGTGACTAAACCTTATACGCTATCACTGTAGATAGTATAAATAGGGCTTTCATGTTTAAATCTTGTAAAAGTTTTGACATTCTTATTAGATTTGTACACTCATTGTTATATCAATATAGTGAAGCTTATGGGTGATTGTGTTGTAACACCTTTATGATATAATTCCACGATATTGTATAGTATAGTAGATACATGTTATTCGATCCATATCATTTCGTTTATACACGTACATGATATTATGCTTGATGGTTCATGATATTTCAAGTGGTATCAGAGCTTAAGGCTCATATTTATTACTGATTACAACACATTCAAGGTTAATTGATGAAGATCTAAAGATTCAAAAGTCAACTCTTAATCCGTTTACAATTTCTTTGATTTCACTTTGGATTATGGCCAATTTTTCAATTCAGTTGGTCATTGTGATCATGAATACCGATTCGTTGTTTCTACAATAGTGAATTGCATTTATTCCAGCTCAAAATCAAGCTTTGGATTCAAAATATTGAACAGTCCGTACAAGTGTATTAGTTTTCTAATATACGTATAAGTGTTATACGGATGCTTAAGGTGATTTTTGTCCGTATAAGATTGTTTGAAGGATATATGTACAAGTTTTGGGCACATAAGGTGTTATCCACTGAAAATTGTTATACGGTTAAAAAAGAGTTATATAGAGTTTAGAAGATATACGGATAAAAGGATATACGCTTGAAAAAAGTTGTACGGGTATAAAGGGTTATCCGTGTAAGCAAAGTTATACATTGGTTTTGAAAGTTATACGTTTAAAATGATATACGTGTGTATTGGCTTTTGTTCAAAGATGGAAGATTTAAATGCGTTTGTTAAACATGCTTCACCGATCATTCAGAACATTAACATGGAAAATGAAATGGGGGTGTAAACCAAGCCCCCGAAGCTACTTGGGATGGAAGATTATCCTAATTGGGCAGGTAAGTTTGAAACGTATGTACAAGCGGTGAACTATGACACTTGGGAGGCTGTTGAAGTTGAGTACATCATACCGAGGAATGAAAATGGCACAAGTCATAGATTATCTCAAATACCTGAGGCTGATAAGCCTAGGTTCATTCATGAGAAAAATAAGATGAACTTGTTTCAACAATCAATAAATTTTGAGATCTTCCAACTCCTGCAACACAGTGGGTCATGTCACTCAATATGGGAGGCATTGCTAAATAAGGATAGAGGGAATGTTGACATGAGAAACTGAAAAGTTGGGTTGCTAAAGAAAGAGTTTGACATTTTCTCCATGGTCAAAAGTAAAATGATACCTCAACTAATTGATAGATATTGTCATCTAGTTAATGAGATGAAAAGGTTGGGTATTGATAAAGCTGGAGGATTTGTAATCTAACGATTGGGAGACATTCATAATGATTCAACAATCCAACCCAATCAATTATGCAAGACTGACCCTGGCACGATTTAATGAAAAATTGGAAGCTCATGAGCTTGAGATTAGGAAGAATCAAAGAATGAAGAGTTCATCTATAATTCAAGAAATTGTTTTGTATTTTAATTCTTCAGATTCCGTGTTTGCCCCGAGCCAGAAGATCCAAACTGCTTATGTAACAAATAGTAGTTTTGGTGGAACTTCTCAAACTAGCCACTTTACAAGTTTTTATGTTGGAACCAATTCGACAACAACTGTTGTTCCTGATCAATCATCAAACACCACTAGTCCACCTTCTAACGTTGTTCAATGCAATATTGCTTTGAATATCAAAACAATATTGGACTTACTGTGGAAAATGTTCAAGAGCACATGGCCTTTTTAGGATATGTCTTGGAGTCGTATGAGTGTTTGATCGCTGGTCGTATTGGGAATTGTAATTTGACAAAAGAATTTTATGATCATATTGACCCCGAGGAGACGGAAATGCTTGAAATTCATTGGTGTATGGCAAGTGTGGTGAGGAGGGCTCAAAGATTTAAGAAAATCAATGGGAAGAATTGTCTGGATGGAACTACTTCTAAACTCGGTTTTGATAAGTCAAAGGTCAGACGCTTTTGATTCAAAGGAAAAGACATTTTAAGAGAGGGTGTATTATTCCAAAGTTGGAGATTCGAGTCCTAATCCGTTTGACCGAGACTACAACCGACAAGCAATATATCATCAAAGTTCACCTACACAAGCTGAGACATCAAAGAAACATGAAGCTTCGTCCTCAAAGGCATGCTATGCTCAACTGGATGAAGGGTTTAACTGGAATTCAGTGGTCCATAAAGCTAATGTGGTACAAGTATTTGGTGAGTGTTCACATGTTAAAGAACAAGAGGACAAGAATGAAGCAGAAAATGATGATGTTGTTGAAGGAATGAGTGATGCTGAAGAGATTTCTACTGTTACTGAGGATTCTCCTAAAAGTTTTGAGTGGATTTAAGTCATTTGTCAGTCTCAAATAATCTCTTATTCTATATATTTCGTAACCCACAGAAAGAGTGTTGACAAAAGGGTTAACGACGCGGCTAGATTGGAAAAGAATAATAGTGTATTAAAGGCGGAATCAATGACACCCTAATTGTTGCTTCAAGGACACAATAAAGACACACTAACACACATTCACTCACAAGATTTCCGTTAATAGTAAGTCAATTACAAAACATAAATCATTAGGGTTCTAAGAAAGGAATGATATGATTCTAGGCAGAATATCCGTATGAATATATCAACCGTCAAAACGTTGTCAATCAATTCAGGTGTGTGTCCTCGTCTCTCTGTACGGTGTGCCCTAGATCATTCTATTTATAGGCCTGCCACCTGACAACTGTCATACCTTTCTAGAAACCCTAATCATTAATACATATTCTAAAAATCATATTACAAAATATACTAAGTGTAAAACAGGTCTTCGGGAAGGCTTTGTGTCTTTTATCATCTCCGAGTAGACTTGGTAACCTTGAAGTGTGCTTGGGAATAGTTCTCCAGGTAGACTTTACTTGGAGTATTTTCCATAGAAAATACTCACCTAGCAGACTTAAACTTCCTGATCATAGCAAACATTGCTTGGTATGATCCTACGAGCAAACTATTCTTCATGAATCCCTTCAACTCTTTGTTAGAGAATAGCTTATTAAACAAACCAAAGTGTGCCGGTAACACTGTTTGACTTGTGCTGGTAGCACTGTAGCTTGCATGGAGTTGAACCTTGCTAGGGAAAGTTCTTTGAATGTTTCTTGGATAACTTTCCCAAAGCATGCTCTGACTACTGCTTATTAATCAAACCTTGCTAGATCTTCCAAAAAATGCTTCGCTTTAATAGCTTGGTTTAGTCAAGAGTTTGCTAGTAAGCAAACTATGCTTGACCTGAAGAATACCTTACTAGACGAAGTGAACCCTGCTCGGATTATCACTTAGGGATACTTCAAGAAGATAAATTTGCACGTAAGGAAAAATACCTTGTTAGGCTTAAGTAAAAGCTTGCTCGGAAGTCCAAGTGTGCCCGATGTCCATAGTTAGCCATATACAGGAAGGTTGAGAAGATTCCAATCTTCCTTTAGTTCATTTTCTCATCCCAACAATCTCCCCCTAGATTGGAATTTGTATATTTCATTTTCAATCCTCTTCCTGATTTCGTAGTCTTCCTTATCAATCAACTTTTGCAACTCCTTATCAGATAAAGGAGCCAAATATTCATATTTATACCCATGTCTTATCAAATTCACAATCAAAGGATTATTTCTCCTTTCTTCATCTAGACTTTGTTGTATGTTCTCCCTCTGTACATCAGTTAGTGCAATTTGAGGTGAGACAATAGTTTTAACAGTTTCAGCTTCAGCTTGTCCATCATCATCATCATTATTATCATCATCATTCACATCTTCAGCACTGTCATTCTCATCATCATCATCAACATCATCATTATCTCTAGCACTTTCATCACTTTCAGTGTCATCTTCTTGTTCAGTTGAGTCATCAAGTGCTCCTATTCTTAGTTCATTGATATCATGTACAGCATCGGGAATGACAACCTGAATAGGAACAACCATCACTGTGCTTGTGTGTTCCTTAGGGCTTTTAACAACATACTCAGGATCATCATCCTTCTTAGCCCTTTTCTTCACTGCCTCATCATCACTTTGATCATATTCATCATAATTGAACCTCTTTCTTGAATACTTCTTTCCATATTTGACATCTTCTTCACAGCTCCATGCAGAAGGGTTTTTCTCAATATCTTCTTCAACTTGTTTCACCCATCTCTTGGTAGCTATAGTTATGAGAGGTTCTCCAACCCTGTCAGGTACCATCTGCTTGATAGGTTCATCATTTGTAGTTTCAGCAATGGTTGGGTCTTCAGATTTAGCAAACTTACTAATAACCAAAGTTAAGGTGTTGTCAACCTCCTCAGCTTGTTTTATTTTTATCAAGACCTCAATTACTTCCTAGTCAACATCATCATCATCATTCTGATTAAGAGTCTTGGCAATGTTTGCTTGTTCAATTAAGGATTCTTGCTCAGCCAGCTCTTCTACAGTCATGGTTTGGGCAATAAATTCCATCTCCATTGTTTCTCTCACAATATTGGCGTGCCTTATGGAAGCCTGTACATTCTCATCTTCTTCCTCATCATCCACATCCTGTGTATCAACAGGCTCATCATCAGATTCAGATTCAATTACAACTTTTCCCTTCTCCTTCCTCCTTTTCTCATATTCTGAATCAGATGGGAAATTATCAATTTCATCAATTAAATCTTTCATCTCCTTATCATGTACAACCTTCTTGGAACTTTCTTCTATTGTTTCTTGATCAGTCAGAACCAGTTCCTCAGTTGCTGCACCTTCATCCATCACTTCATCAGTCAATATATCAGTGGCAACAACATCAGTTGCTATGGCTTATGTTGTCAAAATATTTTCAGTAGACTGGTCATTCATAACAACATCATCTTCATTTACTATCTCTTTTTCTCCTCTTCAGTCACCACATTCTTCTTTGATAATACATACTGAGCATCATAGTTTTGCTCACCTCCATCTAAGTCATCTCCTTCATACCCTTCATCATCAAATCCTCTTTCATCACTATCATCAACATCACTTCCACCATACATATTATTAATATTGGTCAATCCATTCTAAATCTCCACTTCAGCATCTACCATTCCCTCATCTACAACAGTGGCAACTGGAACATTCTCCCCCTGTTTTGGTACAGCTGAGGTCTTTTCAACCTCAGCCTCCAGGGCTTAAATTCTTAATAAAGCTTGGGCCAACTGTTCCTACAAATTAGCATTCTCCTTTAACAGCACTTCATTCCTCCCCCTCATATCAATGTTTTCACATATTAAATTTAGGTTTCTTCCGAGCAAAAAATCATTATTGGAAAGAGTTTGAGAAGGTATGTCTTGAAAAGGATCAGGTATTTCAGTGTGAGTTTGGGTGGGTTCAAGAGTTTGAGAATGGGTTGGGGATTGGATTGGTGTGAATGTAGGTTGGTTGGCTTGGTCTGAGGTCTGAGAATGTGTTTCGTGATTGAATTGGTGTGGGTGGGAAGTTTAGTAAGTGAGTGGGAATTGGTTGAGGAATGTAAGGTTCATGTATGTTGTGGCTTGGGTCTTTAATAAAGGTATGGGTTTGGGTTAAGGGTTGGTCAATGGCTAGGTCAATTTGGTCATGGGTTTCAGCTGGGCTTTGGGTAAGGATAGGTGGTGTTTGGATTGGTGGTGATTGGTTAAGTTGGTCATGGGGTGGTAAGGAAGGTGGTGTAGGTAAGGGTGTGGTAGGAATGGCTTGTGCTCTTGTACCGGCATAATATCAGCATCATGAGGTTAACTCTGGTACCGGCATAATATCATCATCATGATCAACTAACCATGGTAGCATATCAAACTCAGCCCGTGGATTGAAATGGCTTGTGCTTGCCAAGGTAGCAATCCTCTTGTATACATTACGATTCTGAAGCACATGAGTGGTTCCCATAGTGGGAAAATCTTGTAACACTTGGTTAAAAATAATTTGGAGGAATCTAGATAGGCTAAGAATTTTTCTTTGTTGGGCTTCTTCAACATACTGACCATTCCTTCAAAGTTCATTGTTGAGACATTAAATGGAAGGTCATAAACATCTACAACGGTTGCGTTTGCCAAATCCCGACTCATAGGAGTCCATGATCCCTTCCTAGGGGCAAAGCCCTGAATGATGTGGTGAATCAAAAACCGATACAAGTTTGGGAACATTCCTTTTTGAAACTGTCCTTCCTTTACATTCCCTTGATAACCCATGGTTTGTGTGAAAATCTTCAATAGATGATTGGTTGTAAAATTTATCGGGTTATGGTCATCATTGTGTAACTGTAGACATCTACGAATCAGTCTTTCAGTAACCCGTATCTCGTGAGTTGCCACGGTAGCCTCCAAACGCCTACCATCTTGATCATCCATAAGTTCAGCAGGGTGTCGGAAATTCGAAAGATGATTTCTATAAAGTATTGGGCACTCTGTCAAGGCGAAACAAATATTTGGTCTTTGTAGCCAATTGATCATGTACACCACCTCCTCATTATCAGGAGTAACTTGCAACAGAGTGCACATGTTATGCTTGTCGTCAAAAGGATATGTCGGTTCATCATCCGCCATATCTGTTCAAACCAAAAAACACATTCAAAGAAAATATTATTCATAAAGTTCATTTCTTTGAATAGTTTTAGGTTATAATTTGAAGAGGAGAAGAAATGTAATTAAGAACCTGATCTTCGACAAATTGATAACCTACACAACAAACAGAGAGTTAGTAAAAATGAAAATTAAATGCCCATATACATATAATCATTGTCGGAAAACACTTAATTGATGCTTACCGAGTCGGATTGTGTGGGCTGACTAATTTGGGTTAGGATTTTGAGTTAATTGAAATAAGTCGGTTGGCTTTCTGAAGCGAGAGCGAAAGTGGAAGGAGAGAAAGATGAAAATGTTAAGAATTTCTCTTACTCCCTCTTTTATACATTTTTGAAAGTGGGTTCTAAATGTTTTTTGTCTTTTAGTGAATAAATAGCTGTCAAACAGTAACATTATCCAAATAAATATCTTTTTAATTCAAACCTTTCCCAATAATGCTTACCCATTTGAAACCTTGCTCGTTAAAGCATATTTTTGTAGACCTTACCCGAAAAGTATATTCACTTAAGTTTGCTTGGATAATCATATATTAACAACCTTGCTTGTTCTTCTGAATAACTCAAACCTTAACCGAAATTTCATAAACAGTTAGGAATTATTCATTCAACTATACTATGAAGCAAAGTATGCTTGATATACTTCAAGAATACAAAGTGTGCTAGAGACGGATTCTTTTCACAAAGTGTACTCGGAAAGTATAGTTTTGAAATTAACAAGTATGTTAAGAAAACACTTAAAGAACTCAAAGTGTGCTCAAACCATAAAGTGTGCCCGGAAAACAAAGTTTGCTCAAAATCACTTGTAATTTCAAAGAGTCATATTCACAATCATGATCCATGCTAGACAAAAACTTATAACAGGTAAAAACATCAAATTTTACTTGAAACAAGTATTCCCAACATATATAAACAACATATACAAAGCTTTCTAGAATTATTTAAACAACCAATAACACAGTTAAGTTTGCTAGAAAGTTCAGAATTCAACAAAGCTTGCTAGTAAACAGTGGAATAATTCATATCAAATAGCTTGCTAGTAAACAGCTGTACTCCTAAACAAAATAGAAAAGTGTGCTAAACAATACAAACTATATAAAAGCTTGCTAGAATTATCATATTCAACATTTAGAAATGTAAATCTTGCTAGAACAATTCAAATATCCTATAAAACACTTAAGTGTGCTAGAATAACTTGAACTTGTTAAAGCTTGCTAGAATTAACATATTTAAATTCCATGTATGCCCGAAGAAGTTAAACTTCAACTAAAACAGCCAAGTCTACCCGAAAATATATAAAACATCAAAGCATGCTCGAAATTAGATAAACTTAGATAAAAACATCTGAGTTTGCCCGATAAGTTTGAAATCATCAAACCTTACCCGAAAATACATAATTAGACCTTTTAAAGGTAAAATGCAACTCTTTTTGACTTAAACCAAATGTCACACATATTAATCATAAAAAATCATTGTTTAAAAGCAAATGGTGTATTTAGAGATCAAATTTTAGTTATCTTTCCTTTCAAATCATTTTCTTTCTTATTTTAAAAAGATCTCAATCATGGGATCGTATTGACTAAGTTTCTTCTCAATACTTGATTCTCAGCATTATTATGACAGTATAGACAGGTTAACAACAGGTCTAGACTTAGCATGAATTTCATTTCTTTGGCGATATGATTAAGGTTCATTTAAGATGCATAATACTAAATGGATAACACATATTGCTTTCTGATGCTCCATATCTATTCTCAAGGCTTATTTAGCTTTCTCCAGATCACCTCGAATTGACTCTGACCCCTGGATATATGGTCAAAATTTTTAATGACTGATTAGTTTAAACATTTAGATTTTTCTATTCAAGTTTTACAAACATATGTGAGGTTGAACGTTGGACTTATATGCTACACAAGTTGGACTTACAGGCTTTTCATTCGGAATGTTTAAGAGACTTATATGATTGCCTCCACCCCTGTAGTTCTAAAATTAAACCTAATGTTTGCATTTTTCATTATGAAAATTATTGAACATTTATCAACTTTTGGTTGAGTAAATCTTGGAAGTAGTGTAGCTCACATTTTTTCTTTGTCATTCTCAAATAAGATATTTCCTTTTTGGTGACCAAATACCAACGGGCTCGTTTATGACTGGATATTCACTTTTTTGTCTATCATTCGGAAATATGTAACTTGGAACATGCAGAGACAACAATGTAGCTCCATATTAAGCTTATCAGATTCTTTATGTTTATATCACCTTAGATTATAAACATCATGGAAAGCAACCATACATGTCAATGACTGCACTAAGTCTCTTTTTAGCCAATTAAATCCATATGATTGGCTAAATAGTCAATGTACTATTATTCCCCATTTATAAAAGCAAACGCATTTTAAAAACTCAGTCACCCCAATCACTCTTAGTTTTTCAGGTAAATGGCTATCCTGTATATCCCCAATAGATTAACAGGACCAAACACATATGATATGACATATCCTTTCAACTTAGAGTAATTGACATAATTTTAAGCGAAAGAATTTAACATAAAAGTCACATCATAATTGCCACAAATGCTTTAAATTAATGTCGGCAATCTTGTGAATCTAAAAATAGATGATAGGACCAAGCATATACACGTATATGTCCTTCCAACTTCAGAAATTGACATAAGTTTAAGCAAAAATGATTAATTACATAATTACCTATTTTGGATGTTTTCATATAAAAATATTTTTAAGCTTCTATAAAGCTTTGAACTGAATAATCTTATCATATATCTGCACCGTTAATCAACTTGCTCTATTTTGTCAAAAACGTTTTATGCAAAATTCATTTGTAAAATTTCATTTGAGCATGCAATTTTGACAAAAAAAAACATATTTTGACACTTACAGAAATTAACATTTTCAAATCTCAATCATGAATGACATCATTAAAACAAACAGACAGAACACAACACAGTCTAGAAAATCCTAATAACATCATCAGATCAGATTAAACACATTAAAAACATCTTCAAGATATCAGGTAAGAACACATGCAGAGTAGTCAATTAGAACACTTATCCTGACATCACACAAAAACACTGATCAGTAACCTAAGTTATTCAAATAGTCATGTAAACACACATCAGTGATCAATTTACAGTAACATATTCAAACACAAACATTCTCTAGACCCTTTATCAAGATAAACAATTAGCACATATAGCACATATCAAACAAACATTCATCAAGACATTGAAAAGATAGTCAGTTTGCACAACAATCACACATAATCAATCAGACTTCATTAGAGTTGATCATTACCAGGGCTTTTAAAAGAAAGTTGAACATGGTTCTATCAAGTGGTTATGTGAATAGGTCGGCCAAATTATTATTTGTATCAACTCTTTTCACCTAAATTAGACCTTTTTCACTACAATCCCTAATAAAATGATGTCTGGTATCAATGTGCTTAGTCTTGGAATGTTGTACAGGATTCTTAACAGTAAATGATGCAGCAGTATTATCAATGTTAATAGGGGTGTTCAGGAAGTTTAAACCATAATCTAGCATATGATTCTTAATCCAGAGGACTTGTGCACAGTAGGCAAATGTAGCAATATACTTAGCTTCTGCAGTTGAGATTGACACTGTGGTTTACTTTTTGCACTGCCAGAACACCAATCTATCACCCAAAAATTGACAACCTCCAGAGGTGGACTTTATGCTCATATTACACCTATCATCGTCATTATCTCTATGTGTAACTAGATCAAATGACTGGTTCTTTGGATACCAAATTCTCAAATCAGGTCTTGCCTTCAAGTATCTAAAGATCCTCTTTACTGTATTCATATGAGAAACCTTAGGACTTGACTGAAATCTAGCACAAACACACACAACAAACATGATATCTTTCCTTGAAGCAGTCAGATACATCAAAGATCCAATTTTTGCTCTGTATTCATGTTCATCTACTGACTCCCCCTTTTCATCTGCTATCATTTTCCCTTTTGTGTTTATTGGAGTTGATGCTATTTTAAGATCATTGCCTTGAATTTGTCTAAGATGTCTAGCACATACTTAGACTGGTAGAAGAAAATCCCATTAGTTTTCTGTTGAACTTGCAATCCATGAAAGAAGTTCATTTCTCCCATTGAGCACATATTGTACTTGAATTTCATCACCTCTTAAAACTCCATAAACATCAGTTCATTGGTTGAACCAAAAATAATATCATCAACATAGACATGCAACAAAAGCAAATCTCTTCCTTTCTTTTTGTAAAAGAGGGTCTTGTCAATAGCTCCTCTTTGGAAACCATTTTCAAGTAGATGATTGGATAACTCATCATACCAATCTCTTGGAGCTTGATGAAGTCCATACAAAGCTTTGTTTAACTAATACAATTTGTTAGGATAATTAGGGTCCTCAAATCCTAGTGGTTGAGTTACATACACCTCCTCTTCTATTTTTCTATTTAAGAATGTAGATTTGACATCTAGTTGGAATACCCTTATATTCTTTGAGACAGCATAAGCTAAGAAAATTCTTATTGCTTCAAGTCTTGTAACTGGTGCAAAGACTTCCTCAAAGTCAATCCCTTCTTCTTGTAGGCATCCCAAAGCACAATACCTCTTCAAGTCTTACTTTGTTCTTAATCACAATACCTCTTTCCTCCCTTTTGTTCCTGAAAACCTATTTGATTCCAATGGCATATCTGTTTCTTGGCTTGTCCACAAGTTCCCACGCTTGCAGATCTCTGAATTGAGCCAACTCCTCTTACATAGTCTCTACCCAGCTGTTGTCTTTCAATGCTTGAACAATGTTCTTAGGTTATATTTGGGAAAGAAAACAGGAGCACAAACAAATGTTCGCAGATTTAGGTGCACTTCTTGTTACTCTTTCACTGATGTTTCCAATGATATTTTCAGGAGGATGATTCTTTTCAACCTAAGAGGATTGAACAATAACATCAGTAAATACAGTAGAATCAAGATTTGAGTCATTGAGATTAGGTTCATCAATGATCAAATCAGTTGTTGCATCATAAAACTCTGGTGCTTCTTCATTGTTCTGTTGAGAGGTAGATGCACCATTGTTTCCAATATTCATATTTTAAAACAAGTCTTTAAATCTTTCATTTCTTCTTGCTTCTTCAGTATCACCTTGATTGTTAGGATCTAATTCTTTCAAAACATGATCATCTTGATTTTCTTGATTGTCTTGATTTGCTTGATCTTGATCTTTTTCTTGAAATTGAACTAGAGCTTGTTCACTTTTAGAAGTTGAAGGATGCTTTTTGAAGTTTTATCCAGGCCTTTTTCCAACAACCTTTGGCCATAATTTGTCCAAATCAAGTTTCTTTGAAGTTTCTTCTATAATCACACTAGTCTTATAAAAAGTTTCATCAAAGTCTTCAGGATAAATCTTGAAAGACTTGATTAACTTTTCAAGATCAAACAACCATGCAGCACCATCAACTGTATTGAATTAATTTTCATTGAACACAATAATAGATGATTCAATCACACTCAAATGATATTTCACATAAACTCAGTATGCTTTTAAGTGTGTTGAATATCCAACAAAGAAGCAATACAAGGATTTTTCTTGAAACTTATTGAGATAATCCATGGTGTTCAAGAGTGAACATTTGCATCCAAATGGCTTGAGAAATTTGATGTAGGGCTTTCTTTTGAACAAATTCTAATAAGGAGTCTCGTTTTGACTTTTATTGAGAAGTACTCTGTTCTGAACATAACAGGCTGTATTGATTTCCACTGCCCAAAAAGTAACAGGCGGAAAGACATCTGCTAGTATGGTTCTTGCAGCTTCTATGAGTGTTATGTTCTTTCTTTCTGCAACACCATTTTGTTCAGGAGTTCTAGGAGTAGAGAATTGTTGAAGAATTCCTTTAGCATTGCAAAACTCTTCCATTACTCCATTTTTGAACTCTATTCCATTCTCACTTCTTTTGATCTTAACCGTTGCATCCAACTGGTTCTCAATCCTAGTCACACAACTTTTAATCAACTCAACAGCTTCATCTTTTGTACTTAGGAAATAAACCCAAGTGTATCTTGAGAAATCATCAATAATCACAAGATAGTATCTCTTCTTGCCTATACTTGGAACACTTACAGGACCAAAAAGATCCACGTGAAGCATCTCAAGAACTTGATCAACTGAATTAATGAGTTTTTTCTTGTGTGAAGACTTGTGCTGCTTGCCCTTCTGACATGAGATGCAATTATCATCCAATTTGAACTCTGTTGTAGGTAGGTCAATTACATGCTCACCCTTCACAAGTCTGTTCATGTTCTTGAGGTTGACATGACACAATTTTCTATGCCACAATTTTGATTAATTTTCAGTGGCTTTAGAAACAAAACAAGTACCACCCCTTGAAACAACATTCTTCATATTCAGTTCAAACAAATTTCCATCCCTTGGTGCCATCATCATAATCATGTCTGGAGGGATTACAAGATCAGGTTTTAGAATAAAACAGTGAAAATCATCAAACCCAACATTATAACCTTTATCACACATTTGTGATATGCTTAAAAGGTTATACGATAATCCTTCCACGTAAAAGACATTGTCAAATGTGACTTTTCCATTAGTCAAGATCCCTTTTCCAACAATTTTTCCACCATTCTCATCACTACCAAAAGCTACTGGACCCTCAAATTTCTTTTCATATTTAACAAGTGACCTCTTGTCACAAGTCATGTGCCTGGAACACCCACTATCCATGTACCATACTTCATTCAGTGGAGTGAACTATTCCTGCACAAATCAAAGAGATTGATTAGTTGGGTGATGAAATGCAAGCTGAATCAACTTGCAAAATTTCAGTTTTAATAACAATATCTACATTGGATGTGAGAGTAATAGGCTTAGGATCTTCGTAAACAAGTTCACAAACATTAGATTCAACAGTTTCATAGCCACAATCAGTTGGGCTTGGAGGTTTCACATAAGGAATTATGCTTTTGCAATCCTGCACCACGTAATCCTTTTCATTTGAAAAATCTCTCACATCAAATTTCTTTGATTCTTGAATTTCACCTCTTGGTTTCCATAGAAATCCATGATGCTCAAAACCATTATTCATTAGAAAATTTTCATCACCATTCAATTCTTTTGGTTTCTTCCTGGAGAAAACATCCTATTACCCTTTCTTTCCACTGTTTGGTGATTTTTGAGAATCATCAAATTTAACTGATCTTGAGTCTTGATTAAGAACAATTCTCAATGGTTGTATGTTTCTTTTCACAATAGTTTCATTTTTGATAGGAAGATTGTTTCTTTTGACTTGATCAATCACATTCTTATTTGGTTTAACATCAGCCTTCCCATCTTTCTTTACACTAGTAACAACCTTTTGCTCAACCTTGTTCATTGTCTCCTGTTCACACACCTTTCCTTTTCCAAAATATTCATCATAATACTGTTTGTAGAATACAAAATCCTAACCAAATTTAGCTTCATCTGGAACATGGAATGGTTTGAAAGTGAACCTCTCATGACAAGAATCAGTGTGGTGACCATATTCATCACATTTTTTTACACCACACCTTTCCTTTTAAACTTTCATGAGCATTTCCCTTTTTGAATCTCTCACTTGGTCTAAGTGGTTCAATCCCAAGTGTTTTCTTTGTCTTGAGACCATCAAAATCAATTGAGAAAGGCACAAACTCTTTAATTTTGATGTCCTTTCTTTAAATCTTGCTTTTCACAAAGGTTATTTTCCTTAAATTCAAACGTTCTTCATCCAAGTTTCCCTTGTATCTTGACTGTCTTTTCTCATATTATTCCATAGTTTCATCTTCACTAATGTCAAATAATTCTTGACTTGAGAAGACAGGGTATACTGGAATAAACTGATCACATTCATATGTTTTTTTAGGCTTCTTCTTGTTGTTATTTTTTATTTTTCTCAATGCTTCTTTGCTTGGTGGCCTTACAGCATTGTAAGCCACATTTGTTCTTGTAGACTCTTCACATATGTCAAATGACACATGTTCTTTTCTCATTATTTCATGATTTTTGATCATCTTGGGAGTCATCTTGGGAAGATCAGGAAGTTTGTCAATTGAGTCAGGTTTCTTCTGCCAACTGTTTATTTCTGCAGCTTGGATTTCTTCATTTGAAACTTGATCACTAGAGTCACTTAAATTATCCTTGTCTAGATAATCCTCATTAAAGTCATATTCAGAAACTTGCACACCAATTGACTTTTCATTTTTCTCATCTTCCTTCAATACAAATTATCCCTTTTCATCAACAATAACCTTTTCATAATATTTAATGAAGTCTTCCTTGTCTTTTAACACATCTCTAAATTGATTGAGATAAGCCTCTCTTTTCTCCTTATCAACTTTAAGAGAATAGATACTATTAAAAGGTGGAGGAACAACTTTGTATTTGTCTTCTTCTTTAACCTTGTTCAAAATACCACATATGTTTCCAGTTGATACTAGATTCTTCAGAAATTCAACTTCAACTTCCAGTTGATACTAGATTCTTCAGAAATCTCAATTACATACATTGACTGAGTCCTGTAACTGTTCATACAGTCTTCTTTAAGGCTTTTGATCTTTTCTTCATAAGTTACATCACTAGCTTGATACACATTTATCATGCTCTGTTTTCTAAAGCATCCACTCTCCAACTTTTCTACTTTCACATTCAATGCATCAATTGTTTCAAGTAATTTAAGTATGGAGTTTGGATGTACCTGAGAAGAAGATCCAGCTTCATTTTCAACTTTTTCCATGAATGTAACACTGGCCTTGGTTATGTCTTCTGCATGATCACTCCAATCAAAACCACCTTCTTGTTGAGCATCAAGTGCTACATTCCCTTGATTTCTAGGCTGGTTTTGGTTGTTTCTATTATTGTTGTTTGGAGAATTTGGAGGGAGTTGATTAGTGTTTCTATGGTAATTTGGTTCTGAGGTACTACCTGCTGATTGCACATTTGAGGTTGTTGGTAGTTGTTGTTAAAGTTGGGGTTGTTGTTGTTGAAACTGTTGTAGTTGTTGTTACTCTTGTGTTTTTGCTGGTATTGGTTTTGATTTCTTGGTTGTTGGTTCTGATATTGATTCCCTTGAAAGCTTCTTGCTTGATTGCATTCCCTGGCAAAATGTCCAGGTTATTGGCAGTTATAACAAATGGCCTTTGACTTGTCAAACCCAATTCTTTCATTAGGCCCTGATAGAAGAGATCTACCAGTCCTATTATACAGCCTTTTGCTTCTAAGAGCCAACATTGAAGCTTGCCATTTTAAGTCCATATCTTCAAGATCATCTGCATCAATCTGTTCTAAGTCATCTTGAACAATGCTAGTGTGAACCATATTCTTTGCTACAAAAGCATTGTAGGAATCTGTGAATATAGAAAACAATGCTTGAGTTTCACTTCCTTGACCACCATTTCCTCCAACAAAAGGAATATGTCCACTAGCCATGGAGGCTGAATCATTATTATCTATGAGTTAGACATTGAACCTTGATTGGTTCCTTGGTTACTTGAACTACCACCAACAAATGCTTTTGGTGCATCATCACCATGTTCAGTAGGTTCTTCAATGATCGGTATTTGTTATTGGTTTTTGGTGGTTAAGTTTCCCATATGAGCATTGAGTGCATTTGTATTTTTCACTTGGAAACATGGTCTTTCTTCCATTATCATCTCAATCTCATTCATTTCTATTTCAGCAGCTTGGAGGAAACAGATCACATCATCAAGCTTGAGTTCTTCAAAATTTGGTTTCTGAATGATGAACTTGCTTGCTGTGTACCATCCTTTTGGCAATGATGACAATAGTTTTGAGATTAAATCTGAATCAGTCATGACATAGTCTATAGTTCTTAGCTCATTCACTATGGCCAAATATCTTTCAAGAATTGATTTCAGCCTTTCACCTTCTTTGTATTTGAATATTTCAGGTTGTTGCTTGAGCCTTGCCTTTTTTATATTCTTCAACTCAGAGTTCCCTTCAATAATTTCAAGAATTGCATCATACATGGCCTAGGGAGTGGTATGATGTGCAACTTTAGTCAGATGTTCCCAAGACAAAACCAATTTTATCATAGTAAGAGCCCGATCATCAACTTTCCTCATTCTTTCACTAACAGCATGGTTTGCGTTTGTGCATGTTTCAGCTACATATGGTCCATTAGTGATGGAATTCCACATGTCTACGTCATTGTAACAAACCGCAGCCTCAAAGAGAACTTTCCACTTAGCATAGTTTTCATGTCCGTGGAGTCTAGGAATTTTGTTAGTGGACACCTCCTGCTCCTCATAAACAGACATTTTGTAAAGTATTTTAAAGTAAACACAAAGACTTAAAAAAGTTTGAACTTAAAACCTTAATTTAAGCTTTTCTAAAAAATTCTACAGATCTGAGGTATGATACTCTGATCTGATGAATCTAGTCCGAATAAAGCAAGATTAAGAGTAAAAATAAACAAGTTCAAAGGAAAAATAAACTTTTAAACCATAAAACAAGGAAGATCTGAGTAAAGAAGAGCAGAGCTGCTGACGTCACTCTCCAATGGAAGACTGCTCAGCTAACATCACCCTTCGTCCTCAAATCAAACATATTCAGTCAATAATCAGCAACGTTTTCTTCACCAAGGTAGTCAAGCTCAGCTCTTATACTACTTTTCGGTCCCGAATAATCTCTTACTCTATCTATGTCTTAACCCACCCAAAGAGTGTTGACAAGAAGGTTAACGACGCGGCTATATTGGAGAAGAATAATAGTGTATTAAAGGCGGAATCAATGACACACTAATTGTTGCTTGAAAGACACAATAAAAACACACTCACACACATTCACTCAAAAGATTTCCATTAATAGTAAGTCGATTACAAAACATAAATCATTAGGGTTCTAAGAAAGGAATGATATGATTCTAGGCAGAATATCTGTACGAATATATCAGTCATCAAATCGTTATCAATAAATTCAGGTGTGTGTCCTCGTCTCTATGTATGGCATGCCCTAGATCATTCTATTTATAGGCCTGCCGCCTGAAAGCTGTCAGCCTTTCTAGAAACCTAATCATTAATACATATTCAAAAAATCATATTACGCAATATACTAAGTGTAAAACAGGTCTTCGGGTAGGCTTTTTGTCTTTTATCATCTCCGAGTAGACCTGGTAACCTTAAAGTGTGCTTGGGAATAGTTCTCCGGGTAGACTTTACTTAGAGTATTTTCCTTAGAAAATAGTCACCTAGGAGACTTCAATCTTCCTGATCATAGCAAACTTTGCTTGGTATGATCCTACGAGCAAACTATTCTTCATGGACCCCTTCAACTCTTCGTTAGAGAATAACTTATTAAGCAAACCAAAGTGTGGTGGTAACACTATTTGACTTGTGCTGGTAGCAATGTAGCTTGCTTAGATTTGAACCTTGCTATGGAAAGTTCTTTGAATGTTTCTTGGATAACGTTCCCAAAGCATGCTCGGACTACTGTTTATTAATCAAACCTTGCTAGATCTTCGAAAATACTTGGATTTAATAGCTTGGTTTAGTCAAGAGTTTGCTAGTAGGCAAACTATGCATAACCCGAAGAATACCTTGCTAGACGAAGTAAACCCTACTCGGATTATCACATAGGAAGACTTCAAGAAGATAACTCTGCCCGTAAGGAAAAATACCTTGCTCGGAAGTCCAAGTGTGCCCGATGTCCATACTTAGAAATATTCACGGAGGTTGAGAAGATTCCAGTCTTCCTTTAGTTAATTTTCTCATCCCAACATCATTTTTTCCACCTGATGTGTTTGAGAGTTTTGCAGGTTGGTTCAATGGCGAAGAAGTTCCATATGGAAAGATTGACTTTTGAATTGATGATAAGTAGAGGAGGAAACTAGTGAGACTGATGGAGTTCAAGATACATCAAAGAGTGAAGCTAGTGGAGATTTAAATCAAGAAGGAATTCATGATGAGGGAAAGGCACCTATTCTTCAAGCAAACATGGTCGGCCAGGTAAAATTTTCTCACGATGAAATTAAATACATTTGTGAATCACACGAAGAAAAGAAATTTGTTATTAATTCATTGATAATAGATTTTAATTTGCTAGAAAATGATTATAACAAAATGTTTCTTGATTAACAAAATGTGAAAGAGGCTTATGACAAGCTTCAATCGTTTGAGAGAAATTTGTGGAATAAAATTTTGCAAGATGAAAAAATGATTTCTATGCTCACTCACACGGTTAGAGATAAGCAAATTTCCATTAATAGACATGTGGATGAGAAAGCAGAACTGAAAAGAGAATTGCAATTTACTAAAATTGAGATTGAAAGAATTGAAACAAAATTGAAGAGTTATTATGCGTCTCAATATGTTTTGGATCACATTGTTCCGAAAGAGATTCTAAAATATCATGTTGTTCCGCCACCAATTTTGTGTTCTAATGTTCCAAAAGAACCTGAAGGATTTCTTAAGGCGTTGAACGTGGTGTCTGATTCAGCATAACATTATAATTCATGTGATGAGTAAGTTGTTAAATCTGTTCATAGTTCTGAGTTTGATAGTGAGGTAGGTAAACAAGCTGCTGAATTTTTGATGTTTGAATTAGAAAGTTTATCTAAAGAAAGTGTTGAAATTGGTAATCAATTTGAGAAAACTAAACCACAATCAAATGGTAAAGCTGGTAAAACTGGTAATCAGAATTCAAGATTTGCTAAAACCAATTTTTATTATAAAATAAAGGGTATTGGTTTCAAAGAGGATAATCAAAATTCGGTATACCCACAAGATGGTTTTCAAAATATTTTTTTTGTTAAATGTGAGACCTCTGAAGAACAAAAAAAAAGCTTTCTTTACAAGGCAATCAAATGATGAGTTTTACAAATTCACAGTTGAAAGAGAGAGTCAAGAGAAACATGTTCATTCTGATAACAAATTTGTTGATAGGAGGAAGTGTTTCTATTGTAATGAAGAAGGACATTTATTCTATTCAAGTCCTAAAAGATTTTGTCAAGAAGGAAAACATGTAGTGAACAATAAACCATTTGTTAAACCAACACCTCCACCAACCAAGAATTTAAAGAGAGGTGTAGAAAAGGAATATGTCAAAAAAAATTTTGAAGTGGGTCAATCTTCGAATGCTAAAAAAAATGATGGTTTTTATAAAAAAAGAAAGGTTCTGTTGGTCAGAATTGGGTGGCAAAGGTTTAGATTAATGAAAATATTAAACTACCGAATGAAACAGTTATTAATCCACCTAATAACCAAGATGTTGAGTCTTCAACTGATTTTGTTAATGAAGTTGATGAACAATCTGTTGAGTCTTTAAATGAAGTTGTTAATAAAGTAGATGAAAAAGTTGTTGTTTCATCGAGTTCATGTTCGTCTGATGATTCATTTTCTGATTATGAATATATTGATTTAAAGGAAGTTTTGAATGAAAAAATGAAACAACCCAGGACCAAGAAGGCTTGGGTTTCCTGGTTTCACTAACTGCTTATTTTTGTAGGGGCTTTCAAGATCCAATGATTCATGTTGGATAATGGATAGTAGAGCCTATAGACACATGATTGGAACTCTCCATCTACTAAAGAATGTTCAATCTATTCGAGGATATGTGGGATTTGCAGGAAATCATGGTGGACAAATTGTTAGAGAATGGACGTTATCGAATGGGAAAGTAATGTTCGAAAATGTGAATTACATCATGGAGCTTGAGAATAACTTGCTGAACATATCTCAAATTTGTGACAAAGGCTTTTCAACGCATTTTACTAATGAAGATTGTTTGATTCGTAAGCCTGGGTATGAAATTCTAGAAGAGTAGATCTTGATGAATGCACCAAAAGAAAATGATCTTTATGTGATTAACATGAATGTTGCTTCATTAACACAAGGCTCTGCTTAGTGTTTTATCACCAAAGCATCTGAAAAAGAATCTGTGTTATGGCATCGTCACATGGGTCACATCAATGTTTGGAAAATGAACTATCTTGTTCACAATCAATTGGTTGAAGGAGTGAATCTTAAGGGTTTTCATTTGAGTTCTGATTGTTTCAGTTGCAAGAAGGGTAAGCTAAAGAAGAAGTCTCACCTGACAAAATCTGTCAGTTCAATCAACTTACCATTTGAGAGGGTACATATGGACTCATTTGGTCCTGTATTGAGCAACTTAATAGAAGTAAGCCTAATTTGAAGTGGCTTGAGCCACTCGGATCTCAATCCACTGTTCTGGATCCTGATGGAAAATTCGATGCAAAGTCCATTGAAGGATTCTTCGTGGGTTATGCTAGTCCCTTAAGAAGGGTATTTTTACCTAGCATCAACTGAATTATGCAAGTACACCATGTGGACTGTCAAAGGTATGCTACTCCTATTCAAAGAAATGGTGATTCATGGATGTTTGACTTTGACAACTTGTGGAGTTGTTTCTTATTTCCTGAAGAAGAAATACATGATGAAATGGCCACACTGTTATTTCTTCAATATTCTGGTGAAGTTCTTAATGAAGACAATGTTACACAAGAAGTTTCAATCTTTAATAAAGATCCTATTCTTGATGTTGATGACCATCTTTATGATACTTCGGCAGCACCGTCTTTTGATGATGATGGTAAAGATCATACTGATGTGATTGTGTCGCTGATTCAACGAACAGCTCATCCTATTAATTCTACAAGTGTTGCTACTGAGTCTGTGCTTTCTAATGAAAACATCACGAATCTTCCTAATGATGTGATAGTTCCTGATGAATTTATGCCTTGAACTTTATCATATCACCTAGAAGAGAATATAATTGGATATCTTAATTCTGGTGTTCGTACTCGAAGTCAGATTGACCAAAGTCCGAGTTGTTACTATTCTCAACTTGTTCCTCTTCAGAACCGGTTTTCATTTAAATGCTTCATTTCATAAATTTTACCGAAGACATATAACTACGCTTTGACTGAAGAGAGTTTGGTCAATGAATTCCAAAAGAATTATTGTAATTTGAAAAACATGGGGTATGGAAACTTGTTGATCTACCAGATAAAAACTGATGCATTAATACCAAGTGGGTTTTCAAGTGCAAGAGGGACGAAAATGGTATAATTGTCATAAACAAGGCTCGATTAGTGGTTCTTGGTTATAATCAAAGGGAGGGAATTGATTTTAACGAAGTCTATACTCCGCTTGCTAGACTTGAAGCAATTAGAATTTTCTTAGCCCTCGCATCTTGGAAGGGATTCAAGGTCTACCAGTTGGATATTAAGTCTAGTTTCCAGAACGGTAAATTGGGTTAAGAGGTCTTTGTAGGACAAGCACCTGGGTTTGTCGATCTGATTCACAAAGACAAAGTGTACATGCTCGAAGAAGCACTTTATGGTCCACATCAAATCCCGAGAGCTTGGTATGAAACATTGTCTCAACATCTGTTAGACAATAGTTTTGTTTGTGGCACCGTTGATTGTACACTCTTCACAAAGGAAGTGGATTGCCATTTGCTGATAATCCATGTCTATGTGGACGATATCATTATTGGGTCAACGACTGATGTGATGTGCAAAGATTTTGAGGAGGTTATGAAGTCAAAATTCGAAATGAGCGCTATGGGAGGGTTGAATTTTTTCTTAGGATTGCAAGTCGAACAAGAGTCTGATGAGATCTTTATTAACCAGACAAAATATGCCAATAATATCATTGAAAAGTTCAACACGGCTGACTCATCGCCGAGTAGCACTCCTATTCCGATTAATCATGGAATTGAAGATGATCCCACTGGGGAGAAGGTTGATGAAACACTCTACCTATCTATGATTGGTTCCCTCATATATCTTACTACTTCTAGGCCAGACATCATGTATCCGACGTGTCTTTGTGCCCGATATCAATCCAGTCCAATGGTCTCTCACCTAACGTTGGTGAAGCGGATCCTGCAATATCTTAAGGGGAATCCTAGGGTCAGTCTTTGGCATCCTAGAGACGATGTATTTGAGCTAAGAGAATTTCTGATTCTGACTATGGTAGCTGCAAGCTGAATGCCAAATCTAACACTGCCGGCTGTCAATTCTTTGGTAGCAAGTTGGTGACATGGCAGTGTAAGAATCAGACTACTATGTCACTATCCACCTGTGAGGCCGAATATGTAGCTTCTTCTAGTTGCTGTTCCCATATTTTGTGGATACAACAACAAGTGCGACACCATGGTCTGAATTTTCTTACTGCTCCTATTTTTTTAGATCATACTGCTGCCATATCTATAACTAAAAACCCGGTAAGTCACTCAAAAACAAAACATATTGACATACCGTATCACTTCATACGTGATTGTTACAAGAAAAAGTTGATTACCGTAAACAAAATTCACACCGACGAACAAACAGATAATCTTTTTACCAAACCTAATTCATCACATCAATACAGGATTAAAGGCCATAAAACCTTACACCATTGAGGTGGACCGTGTACCAGACGCTTAAATCACTTTATTAATCGGATGCATTAATACTTTAAATCCTACTCAAGCTAGCGAACCCCTGATAAGTCATTAAACTTGATCGCTATGTACAAATGTATAAAACTTCACTACTGACTTGATCAAAACTGTTAGTCATACGTTGTTCCTTCCTTGCGCGTGTGTTAATACCACTAAGAAACGGACCCCAGAGGAATACAATGTATGTAAGCCAACAAATGAAATCGTGCATAGTCATCCTTGGAAAAGGAAGCTTGGTGTGTTGCTTGATAGTATGCCTTGTTGTGGAAAGCCGTTGCTATGATTGCCAAAAAGTTAAAAAATTTTGAAAGTTTAGATCTGCTGGTTCTAAGGTTTAAGTCAAGTTGGGGTGATATGGTAAAAATTTAAATAAGCCTGAATCAAGATTAAAAACTGATCATGTTATGATATTATGAGATTAATTGAACCTTAATCGAATCACTGATGTCTCTGAATCTTTTGTTACAAAAGTTTAAGTGGAGAACAATATCCATAACTGACTTAACATCAGACATAATAAAACTGAAAACCGTGCTGGAAGAACGGATTGATCAATATGATTCCTTGCTCAACTCACAAGACTATGTGTTTTCATTTTGCTTTATTATTCATTCTTAGTTTGATCATTTTTTGTCTTGTTACATCTTTTCATTCATAAACCAAAAAGAATTTTATTTCTTATTTATTTTAGATGTTGGTGAATGGTGATTCGGGTCTGGATGTAACACCCCGTAACCGCAGCGGAAACGTAAACGGGATGCGACAGACACCTCTGATATCAACCACATTGTTTATAAAGAAAACCGAATGCATTAATATACTTCAAAATTACATTATCTCATCTTTCATTACCGTCTAGGTGATACACACATCATACAATACGGTTCATAATTCTATCTGCTATAATGTATCTTAACGTCCAGCACGCAAACCTTACACACATCAAGCACTTAGCACGTAATCAATCACTTTATCTTAGTTGTACCTGAAAAGCATGTGAGAAAACGGGTCAACTACGAATAGTTGGTGAGTTTCACAATTCGAGTAAACCATGATAAATCATTATCATAAAATAATATTATCATCGATGTAATTATGCTGAGCCCACAAGTGAGAACTCTGTTAATCCCAAAACA